>NC_139802.1:30348688-30467534 GCF_963457635.1 Microchirus variegatus
CTCGTTCATATGTTTCTCTAATCTCAGCCTTTTTTTGATTTGTCACTAACAAGTCTGTGTTATTTAAATGAAACCAGCAGAGATGCTGACAGGTAAAATGTTCCTTTGATGGATGTGCTTGCAACTCCAGACACTTTTTTTTTCGTCAGTATTGTTTCACATGATGTGATAGTGAGCTCTAATGCACTGTATGAAAAGGGAGAATTACAAAGGTGAAATTCAGTTAGTAATTCCAGAAATTGTGTATTATATGACATAGTACAGTGAGATAATCACAGTGAGCCCCAAGAGACCTGGCTCTTTGATACTTATACGCTGAGCTTCAGTAAACAAAGATTAATTGAAAAGACGTAATTACAGTAACTGCCCCCACACTAACATTGCACTCCACTACTTTAATTCTCTTCTTTACCATATGGCGTTGATCAGAATATCTCGGTGACACTACCAACGTGTCTGTGGCTCTGCCTGAGGAGAGAAGAATATCCATTCCCCTTCTCCCACTTGTTTTTCTTACCTGGCACAGGAATAACTGCTCAACGATTCAGGGCTTTCACCTCTACTCTGATAAAGGTTATCGTAGCAATTTAGTGGCAGCCATATCACATTATGGAGAGATTTATGAGGTGGAAATCAGATTTAGCTTCTAGTGACTCTGGGGAGAAGGAGAATGAAAGGGTGTATGAGACCGCGTCGTAATGATATGGTAGAAATTGTTGTGTGAGTTTGGGCATGCAACGTTGTGTGTGCGCGCGTGCGTGTGCACGTGCAAGAGATTCAGGGACATTAAACCTGCTATTCTACAGTGGAAAGTGTTTCCAACAAAATGGCTGCATCTCATGCTAGCTTTATATCAGAAGTGTTTGTTCAACAAGTAACTAAGTCCTGATTAAGGTTATAAGTTTTGGATTAATTTAGGGCAGGTTTGCAAGTTTGTATGAGTTTTTATGTTTTGTAAATGCTTAGTTTTAGTGTTATTTTTAGTCTTTTGTAATATGGAGAATTTGTCAGGTGCAAGATTCCAAAAGGTCATAATAAGTACTGTGTTATTAAAAAAAACATAAATAATAATAATAATAATAATAATAATAATAATAAACCCAATAAAAGACTTGAGGTTTGATTTACTTAATTAATTAATTAATTAATTAATTAATAATTAACAATTAATTACATAACAAATGTTATGTTTAACTTGCAACCTTTCAAATTGCCGGCAAAAAATTAAAAAATACACTTTATATGAACCCAACAGCTTCTACAACTTTAGTTTTAGTTAGTTTTGTTGACACCCAAATTCCATTTCAGTTACTTATCTTTAAAAAAAAAATTTAAATGTTCACTATAATAACCTTGGTCCTGATCGCTGGACTATATCAGACCAGAGTAAGTGCTGTTGTAGTATTACAGTATTATTGCAGTAGTACATCACACATCACATCCCACCTCCTGCATTTGTCTAGTGCATTGTCACGTTATTATATTCACAGTTTACTGTGCTCCCTGGGGAGCAAAGATAATATTCCACTGGACAACTCATTCTGCCAAAATGGTTACCGTGACTATGAGACTTCACTTCAGGTTGTCTGCCTCATTCTTGTGAATGTCAAAAACATCTCTGTATTTAGAACTGTATTTTTTTTTTAAAGAATAATTAAATAATACAATTCAGGTTTCATACTTTTAGACGTGGATGCTATTAAAATGTGTTATTTCCTTAATAATAGAAATAATATGTAAAGTATTCATATGAAACAAAAAGAGGGGTAACACTTTACAATGAGGGTCCCTTAATTAACATTATCCATACCATACTATTATAGTTACCAGCTCTCTGTCTGCATTTGGGTCCTACCCTGACTCATTAAAAGACATATTAGGTGTTTGTGTCGTCTGTTTTATTTAATAAACAGGAAGGGGGCGTTTTAAAGGGCTGTATGTCAGATGTTTATGTAATAAAGAAGTGTCAAGAGTTTCCTCCAGGAGTCTCCTTTTATAGAGACTATTGATGTGTAAACCCTAGCATGCAGTAATTGTCCCAAACTAGAAAAAGAGGTATTATTGGATTTTAGTGGCAAAGAAAAACCACCACCACCACCACCATATTGCTCTCAGGGGAGAAAAGTCGATGTTTATCTTATAAAGTGATTAGGTTTCCAGAAAATTTAGGTTTATTTAATAATGGGACTATATTGAAATGCACAGAGTCCAAAGTTTTCATTGATTGCAAATGTTTTTAATTTAAATAAAAAATAAATGACTATAACTAGTTCCTGTGGACTCTCATCTGCCAGACAAAAACGCAGGCCTCGCTCAGTACCCATATCACGACTCGTGGCACCGACGGCAACTATTCTGCCATTCCTTTTTCTGTGTTCCAATTCTGCCCTGACAAGGCAAGCTGCATGCTATGAGCCTCCGCTGAGATGCCTCAGCACGGCCTCTGTGTACTGCATGTTTTCTCTGTATTGTAATAAAAAAAGGAGCAATGGCATGGAAGTCAACAAGCCTGGGAACAGAGTCGGTATTCAATGCTGAGATCCTCCATAGGGTCATGCTTTTCATATTAGCATATAGAGTGGAATACAGAATAAAAGCTAATGGACACAGTGAAGGATGTGTCTATATACTGAAGAGGGAAGTTGTTGTCGAAAGGCGCCATTTCACACTTCTTTGATTGCACACTCAAAGTTACAAGTGGTATTTATCCTTAAATTTAACGGGTGATGTCCTCAAATTTGAAAAAAATCCATTTAAATTCAGCCATTTGGGGTCATAACTGTAAACAATCTGATTGATATTATGTAGGGTGTTTCTCTTTAACATAGCAGATGTTCTCCTGTGGCTGTGGGCAAAAGTCGTTGTTAAAATCAACAAGTCAGGTCTCACTTTACACTCAAGCTGTTTGGCCGATCATTGGCAACAGAGATGTTAAATGAAGGCCTCACACAAAGCAAAACAAGTAGTAATTCAATGTGGCCGCCCTGCCAGTCTCTGCTATTACAGTATATATTGTGCCAATGAAGAAGAATCATATTAACACCTCCCTATATTTTCAGTTTTACGGTACAACTCCTGTTTTAGAGCTTGTCAGAGTTGAATTAGCTTTGGTTTAAATCAGGTTAAGCTTCAAAACCTGAATTATATGCCGCTGTTGGGACTTTCACTCTGACTAAAAAACATGGCTGCCGGCAGGGACACGAGGAAAACAGATTATAGCCTTGTCACTAAAGGCTCACCAAATAAATTCTACACCAGCTTAAGCTCGTGATATATCTTAAGAATACATTACCCGCTTTTTCTCACTGTTTGGCTGCCTTCAACCAAAGTGAATAGACGGCTCACTCTCCCACACCAAAGCCCTTAGAGGAAATCCACAATTTTAGTAAAGTAGGAATAAAGCAGCAGTGGAGATACAATCTGCAGTGTCCAGTCAGAAAATAGTACTAATCATAATACATTTTATTTGTATTGCACCTTTCATACAAGGATTGCAGCTCAAAGTGCTTCACAATAAAAGGAAAATAATACTTAAAGGTGCATTATGTAATAAATCTAAAGCAACTGGCCGTAAAATCCTCCTAATATGTCACAGAGACTCAGGAATAATCTTCATATAACAAACTGAACTCACCAACAACAACAGTACAGACAAAATATTTGCATTAAAAAAAATCTTTTGTGGACTGCAAATCATGTTTATGTTTTGAAATCATGTTTTGGCATGTGGCGCCACCTACCGCAGTCTACCAATCAACCAATTGCAGTCAGTGGAGTCTCAGCTGCCGAGCAACCACGGGTTGCCAGTTACGTCTGAGCTACAATGGCGGAGAAAAACGAAACCTAAAAGTCCTCGGTATTTTGAATTTGAGTGTAGTAACCGTTTTTGACCACATTCTTACATATGGTGCCTTTAAAAAGTAAATCACAGAAATTACAAAAAAAAAAAAAAACACAGGGTAGAATGAAAATGTCTAAAGTCTAAAGTCAAAAAGTAAAAAGACTGTTTTAACTTTGAAATAACAAATAAAACAGTAAAATACAACACAGGGTGGAATAAAATAGGGAAAGGCGAGAGAGAAGAGGTTAAAACGCTGTTTTAACTTTAAAATGAACTAAAAATGCAAATAAAACACACCACAGGGCAGAATGAAAGAATAGCTGGTTGAAGGCTAGAGTAAAAGTATCTCGTGAGCTGGCTTCCCTGAAATCTGACGCTAATGTTCCAAAGTTTAGAGGTGTAAGAAGTGCGACATCCCCAATTTTCAGAAGCAGCAAACTTATTCTCAAGACAGCATAAACTAAAGCAGGTGTAGATTTTATTAGGTGAGACTGTCGAGTGGCAAAAAAAGTTCTGAACTATTACTTTGATAATCTTTATGCAAACTCTGGCTTGTTTTATGAACTTTTGGAGCCACATTTGTTTGACTACCACCTGTCCCACTGTGAGGGAGATGCATAACACTTGGTCACTCTTTAGGATTTATTTATTATATATAGTATTATTATTGTCATTATAATTCCAAGAGAAAGTGATTGGGTTCATTTCTTTTTTTGTCTTTTTTTAACCTGTCCTGTCCAGTACCTTGGGCATGCACTATGGTTGACTGCATGTCTGTTGGTGTTGAACAGATTTTGCTGTTTGCAGGGCGAGTGATTACAGCGCTGTAATGCCCGTCCTGCTATTTATGTATTTATTTTTATTTTTTATTTATTAGGTTGTGTGGGAGGACCGGGCCAGACAGGGGGGGTGGGGGTGAGGGTGGGTAGACAGACAAGGGAGGTGTGAGAGAGATGGGGAGAAAGAGGGAGAGATAAGAGAGGGGAAGGGAGGGAGGGAGGGAGGGAGGGAGGGAGCGAGGGAGGGAAAGAGAGACACTAGATAGAAATTAGTAGCATAACACACTAAGGCAGTAATGACAACATTACAACATTAATAACACTGATATGCATTTGTATTACAGTACCATTAGAATATGTTAACAACCACATACAGATAAGGTGATCTTGTTTATAACGGTTGTATCAGTTTATATTGGTTCTATCATGAACCAGAGTTTGTCTGTGTGTGTATCTGTATGTCTGTGTATTTGCGCATCCATATATATGTATGTGCGGAGGTTGTCACTTGGTGTGGTCGGGAATCGGTGGTGAAACCGTGTCGCCACCCCCCAGCCCCCCGGAAGGAGACCGGCGGTAACCCAGGCACACGGGGCGTCCACCAGCCCCCCGGGCCCGTAGATACCCGCCGCTGCCAGACCCAGGGCCAGCCGCGAGTCCACCCCGCACAGGACCAGGGCAGGGCGCCGCAGAGCCGGCGCCCCCCACGCGCTGAGCACGCTCCGAGGGGGCAGGAGACGACGGCACCACGAGCACAGACCAGCCCACCACACGCCGAGGCAGGTCCTGAGGCCCCAGGTCCCCACACCCGGGACCCACCCAGGCCCCCAGGGCAGCCCAGCCCATCACCAGGGACAGTAGAGCCTCCCCCAGAACGCCCCCCCAGGAGGCAGGCCGGAGCCCGCCACAGCTATCCCCGACGCCTACCCCGGAGCCAACCACACGACTTCCCCCCCAGAGGGGAGCCGGCAGAGGCTCATGTAGGGATCCCAGCCGGGGGCCCCCAAGGAACAGGAGGCAGCAGGGTCCCGGATCCGCCCCGGGCAAGCCCCCTCACGCAGGTATGGGTCAGAGGCCGTAAGACCTGTCACAGCGGACCCCACGCCCACCCGGCACAGGGACCCACCGTCCACCCAGGGCAGGGCGCCCAAAGTCAGTCCCCGCCGAGCGACCAGCCCGCCGCCCACCATCACCCTTCCCGGGAGTCATGGAGAGCCACGGCCAGGTCCCCCGGGGCTCCCCCGACAGACCGACAGCCGACCCAACTACCCGCCGCAGCCGCCAGCGCCCCGGAGCTCCACAACCGCCCCCCAGCCCAAACCACTGACCCCAGCCCAGCCGGGAGGCGGGCGGGACACAGGTACCCGGGAGGTCCCCCCCACCCATCCCCCCCCCCCCCCCCCCCCCCCACCAGGATGTGGTGTGGTGTGTATGTATGTGTGCTGTGGGATGTGTGTATGGGGATGTTGGTATCTAGTATGCATTAAAAATGTGGGGGGGAGGATGAGGTGACAACACCCCGCTGCATGCTGACAGCGGGGTAGTCGATATGCCCCACCCCACCCCCAGGTTTGGGTTCATTTCTTAACAGCCTGGTGCAACACAAAACATCAATAATGATGGAGCTGAGAGCACGTGATTCCAGAGAGAGTTTGTGTCTTCCTGATTCTGATGAAATATGTTCGTATGTGTCGTCTCTGAGGACCGTGTCCTTGTCTGTCTTGCCTCTGTTCTTCAAAAACTAAAGTCTTCACAAACTCCAGGGTTGTCTTCACTGTTCTACGAGCATTCAATTCCTGGCACCCCCCATTACCTGACATTTGCGGGTGAAAACAGTTCAAGTCTAATGAATCTGAAAATGAACTCATAGACCGATAAAGTGAATCAATGTAGTAGTAAGGCAGTGAACCTCACAGTTGCTCTTCGGGTTCATATCACAGCAGCTTGGGTTCCATCTCAGCGAGGGAGAACTCTGACACTCTGTCCTTTCGCAAGAATATTTCAAACTGTTTGCTTGACAACCCGTGCACTTGTTCATCTCCTGCCACAACGGGATTTTTTTTTTTTTTCTTTCAATTTCCTCCTGCTGTTGTTTCATGTGCGGGTTATTCTGCCGTGCTCAGCGGGGGAGAGAGAGTCACTGTTCGGATATTCCAGGATGGAGAAAAAAACAGCAGGACAGAAAACTTTTGGGGATCAATGTAAGGCGGACATTGTTTAACACTAACTTTTCACACCTTGGTGGCTCCAGATATGTCTCGATAAGTGGACATTGCTCATGCTTGACTCAGCAGATGGCTGCTGATGCCAATGACAAGACATCAAATATTTTCCTAAAAACAGCTCTGGAAAAAAAAGAACGTTATGTTGTGGTTCTGATGGCGGTAATGGATTTACTTTTGCTCGGAGGCTAAATGTAAACAGAGTGCGAGCGTGTCGAACTCAAAACAATTTCCTGTAACACGCTTGTGCTGTAAGCATATAACATTTTCATTATGCCAGCGGCCCCATGAAGTAATAAAAAAGCTCTGCAGGTAAATTAACAGAAAAACAAAAGGAAGACAAATAGGTTAAAGACGGAGTGGAGTCTTGAAAGCTTCCTGACCCGCATCCAATTTAATATGCCAAGTCATACTCTTAGTTGATTAAAGTGACCCCTCTGTGTGTGTGTGTGTGTGTGTGTGTGTGTGTGTGTGTGTGTGTGTGTGTGTGTGTGTGTGTGTGTGTGTGTGTGTGTGTGTGTGTGTGTGTGTGTGTGTGTGTGTGTGTGTGTGTGTGTGTGTGTGTGTGTGTGTGTGTGTGTGTGTGTGTGGGTGCGTGCGCGTCTTTGTGAGTCCAGCACACTGTCGTTTCATTTTATTTCACAGCGTGTGTTCATTTACACTTTCTTCAATAACAGGGCAACAACAGCTCCTCAGAGAATCAGAAGCATAAATACTTTATTGATTCCACAGGAAATTGGGTTCCATAACAGTGGCTCCCTCCACGAGTAGAATATATATATGTATATATATATAAATATATATGTTTATATATGTATGTATATATATATGTTTATATATGTATATATATATATGTTTATATATGTATATCCTTGGTAAAAAACAAGTTAGAAGAATGTAAATGAATGAGTGCTACTAAAATATATGTATGGACAAAAGAATTAAGCCAGTTCAGTAAGAAAATAATTCAGAAACTTTCCAGCTAGATGTTCTTCTTTAACCTTTAAAATAATCTCGGGAAATGTGTTTCTTTAAATCCTTAAAAAACTAAACACTTTTTTTTTGTTTAAGTGTCTAAACCTGTTATCCAAATGATTGGACAATTGAAACCTGCAGGGGTAAAGAATGTCCACATGAGGGCGCTGCTTCACAACAGCTGAGCTTAAACAGAGAGAACTGGCTTGATCGATTCACATGATACAATATTGTATTTATTTATAACATTAATAAACACATTGTAATGTGTCCGGGTCTTTTTTACATTTAGTTCTCAAACCAAGTATCACCGATTTTCTTCTATCATATTATGAACTAACTCTATATTCACGACTAAAATGTATGTGGATTTGTTGAGGTACTTTTACCTCTGTGTTTTATTGATTTTAAGTAACATAGAGATACTAAATGTATTTATTTTATTTTATTTTTTACTTTCTCTCTAAATATTTAATTGATTTAAAAGGAACATAAAAGATGGACCTTTTCACGATACTGAATAGTATCTGTTGACGTAACATAAATTAAGACGCTGCAATAAATAAAATGCAATTTATCACTGTTCCACTATATTTTCATAAATAAAGATACTACTTTATTACAGTTAACTGTATTTCCATCTAAAGTAGAAAAGTAGTATTATATACTATTGATATAAAGTAACATAAATAAAGATACTACTTTATTACAGTTAACTGTATTTCTCTCCAAAGTAGAATAGTATTATATACTATTGATATAAAGTAACATAAGAAAAGATACTACTGTATTACAGTTAACTGTATTTACCTCTAAAGTAGAATAGTAGTATTATATACTATTGATATAAAGTAACAAATACAGATACTACTTTTTTACAGTTAATTGTATTTCCCTCTAAAGTAGAATAGTAGTATTATATACTATTGATATAAAGTAACATAAATAAAGATACTTCTTTATTACACTTAACTGTATTTCCCTCTAAAGTAGAATAGTAGTTTTGTATAACATTGACATGAAGTCAAATAAATGAAGATACCACTTTATTATAGTTAACTGTATTTCCCTCTAAAGTACAATTGTAGTATTTTAATGTACTGATATGAAGTAATATCAATGAATATACCACTGTATTACAGTTAACTGTTGTATTTATAGTATTGATATTAGGTAACATATATAAAGATACTACTTTACTACATTTGAGTATAGTATTATATTGGTCTGAGGTTGCATGCTTTACATTGACACAGGTAAGGTACGCACCAAGAAAAAAAAAAGAGGAAAAATATTTTTTTTATTATTTTATTTTATTTACTTATGATAACAATAACGACAATCAATATTTATTTATTTTTAAATGAGACCCTACAGTATTTCAGATACAGGCCTCTACTAAACGGTTGAGACATCTGCTCATAATAAACCTGGTTTGCATAATTCAAGTACAATGTTCAGAACAAGTCAGTGAGTTCAGGTTGAGATAGTGTGGTCGACCAAATGGTTGAGTTGTACCTTAAAGGGTTAACAGGTGGTTTGTCAAGTTCATAGATTTAAATTGTCTCATGTTGATATCTGATGCTACTTTATTCATCTTTAAGAGAAAGATATAAAGTTTTAGATTTATAAAAAAAATAAAAAATGGGTCACCTCCATGATGATGATGATGATGATGGGGGCCTCTTCAGTGCTCGTTCGCTGCAGGATCATTGATCACACTGGGGTGTGAATGGCTGCTCCACAGCAGCCAATGGCGCAGCACCGGATGCGTGATATCCGCTGCAACAACAACCTCTCTGTCTCCCCCAACACCACCACCACCACCACCCCCCTCTTCCCTCCTTACATGCTTGACGCCATTTACAGCCCAAATCCCGACCTCCTCTCCGGAAAGAGCGGGGGGGAGAGAGAAAAAAAAAAAAAAAAAACTCAACAACTCCATGCAGCCTCTGTGTGAGTTTTGCACATGAAACGCAGAGAAGTTCCTGCGCTGGACTTGTATCCATTTCTCGTCTCGTCCTCGTCCGTTGCAGAGAAAGTGCAGTCAGGGTGAGTTCACAGTGCGGCGGTGTTTTCTCTGAACTTTTCTAGCTTTTGACGCCTCGTGCTCTTGCGCCAAAAAAAAAAAAAAACGACAGGATTTTACGTGTTTGCGCTGCGTTTTCGGAGAAAAATGCGCTGCTGTTGGAAACTTCCTCACTGGATTTTACCGAGTGAACTTCTACTGTAAGGAATACTCTCTCACGCTGGATTTATTTCACTTTAAGGGGAGCTAAAGCGACGGAAGCACGGTGAGTGTCTCCTTCTTCTTTTTTTTTTGGTACAGCACACATTACTTGGAGCAATTGTTTATTTGTAACGACACGTTTGTTTGGAGAAGTTTTGTCACAAACGTGTCGTAAGACGTCATTGTTGAGAGTTTGAAGCAGCGTCACCACATTAAGCTAGCTATGTTGTGGTTGTACTTTCGCGGACAGAAAACGGTTTATTATCTGTCGCCATGTTTGTGTTTAAATAAAACACTTTTCCTTTTAATGGAGACCGGCAGGTGTTTAATATCCAGCCTGAGTCTTTTCCCTGGACGAAGTCTAATATCTAATTTAACTGTTTATCGCACTGCTGGCGTCTGCTTCTATTAGGAAGTAGTCGGGTCCAAGTTGGCACATGTGTTTGCTCATGTGTGCAGTCACATAATGTCATGTTCCCTCCCTCTTGTGTGCACTTCTTTATGATGGAAACAGCCATTTAGACAGTTCTCATTAAGGGACAATAAAAGTAAAGAAGACAATCAAACATGGAAACTCATGCACAAGCTCATGCAAAAGCTTTATCAATGTGTGCTGTGGAATAGTTTCCCTTTCCTGTTGTGTGCACTCGTTTCCTATGGAAACAGCTATTTATACAGTTGTTATGAAGGAAACTCAAACATGGAAAATAATACAAAATAGTAAAGTGTATCTTAGCACATGTGCATAATCTCCATAGCTGTTATGGTCCAACTACAAACAAGTCAGTATAACTTTATAAGAACCTAAATGAAATTAAAATGCAAAACATGTTTGCAGCCGTACAATCTCGTATTCCTTTTTTTATTATGAAAACAACAATTTATGGAACTGCTATGAAAAACTTAAACCGCAAAGAAACATAATACATCATATTCAAAAGCAAATAAAACATACTATTTGTGATATAGCACTTATGGGACCTGACAGTAAAAGCCTTGTCACACTCTCTGCTTTGCTTATGACTCTACACACTTGTGTGTTATTTTCTCAATCACAGTGGTTTTATTTATATAGGATATTTACTAACCCTTTTTTTGCAAACTCCTTCAGCTGACTCTCTTGCAGAGTTACAAAATCGCAAAGTTCAGAACACCAAGTGTCAGTAGAAATGAAAATTAATCGAGGAATAACAGCAGGAAGACAAGGTATCATTCACAAGAGTGAGTATAAATGATAAAAGTGATAAACGCAAGATAAAGGCTGACAAGGCTTTGCATAAGCAACAGGTAATGTTGCAGTGATGCAAAGCCAACTTCCAATAAATACTAAAGAATAAGAAAGAAGGCGACAAACACAAATATTAGAACACAAAAGCACACATTACATTTGTTTTCTTGTCATTACAACACTCTTTAATCTTTTTTTTAAAGGAGCTGGTGCCATCATTTCTCCCACCTATTGTGTAGTTGAGGTTAAAGAGTGAGTCGCATGCTCTCTGAAAGCAGCGTTTCCCCTCTCCCACCGCCCTTGAACACATCACTCAACTTCTTCTTTTCTATCTTATCAGTCATCTTCTTTTTTTTTTTTTTTTTTACCAGCGTGTCACAATGTAAATGTGTAAGAATGGTGAAGGTTGCCGCAAGCCATTTGTCATGCGACAAACAAAAGCCCTTCCTGTATTGTCATTGAAAGGGGGGGATGCGGAGAGGAGGGGGCCTCACACCCCCCGAGGAAGGCATTTGAAAGCTAATTAGCACAGAGAAGGAGAATTAAGGCCACCACTGACAGTTTCTTTACTTTGCTGTGATATGTTGATGAAAACAAGGCTGTGCATTTGAATATGTTAGAATAATGCAGAGTGACAGTGTAATATGCTAATCCTCACACCTCCATACAATGAATCAGTGAGATAATCACAGATCCTACAGATGGACGTGTGTTTATATTTATTGTTTACGACTGCAGACTTAAAAACTTTTAAATAAAATAAATGTCTGTAGTGTTCAATGACGTTCTCACAGTAATGATCATGTGTATCCGGTGATACATTTTATGTCAAGATGGACATATGGAGTAACAATGACAAATGCTGAATCACTCAGTGTGTTTACATGTGTCTTTAAAAGTCTGATTTTAGTCGGACTAAGACTCTAATTCAGTTTCCTTGATGTCATGTAAACAAGTTAGTCTGACTTAAATCGAGCTAGTCTTAGTCAGACTAACATACCTTGAGAATATGATGCATAGTCCGATTACTCCTGCATGTATAAATGTATAAGCTGAGTCAAACTAGGTGTTTTGTGCGTGAAGCAAAATTTCCTCCCCGGTCTTTGACCCCTGATTAGAAGGAGACGACGTATAAACAATACAATGGCGCCGCTAAGAGCAAAAGCTCCAGAGAAGATCCACGTTTGGATTGACAGAGACGATATGCTTAAGAGCTGTAGCACAATCCATCTCGCTGTTTGCAGTTTGTTTTTCTGTGACGTAAAGGTAAACGGGAAACCGATTCAATATGCACTAGCTTATAGAGAGATACAGTGCCACCTACGGAGGCGGAGTCAGGCGTCCACCTCTTCATGTATACTGCTTGTAGATTCTGCAAGTTGTCCGATTGCCTGACTCAGGAAATGGCCTTAGCTCGATTAAACTGCGTGTACATGTACCAAAGTATTAACAGACCAGAAGAGACACAGAGATGGAAGAAGCATGCTTACAACTATGACTGCTTGTGGCTCAAACAGATCACAGCCAGTCCTCTTGAACAATTACTTATATGTTTACTTATTACTTATAACTTAAACTATTACCCCGCTTCTGCTGCTATCTGACCAGCAGTTTAAAATCCAGCAACACTCACTCAACAGAAATTCTCCACTACCTGACACAATAGTGTGTTTGTGAGTGACAAATGACATGTCTGAAAATATTATGATGAAAATAATTGCTGGTTAATTTTGAGCATAATCACACCACATCAGAAATTTCCCAAAACACTAAATACAACCCCTATATATGAAACCCCCAATCACGACTCTAAACTATGTAGTACATAAGCGGTGTTCTAAAGGAAACTGTATAGGCCCTTAGTCTAATCTGATGTATTTTTTAAATATTTATTTTCTAACTGTCAGTCAGACAGATAGGAACAGGTATTGTTAGGATTGTGTCTATGCTAATAGCTGCAAATAAGTGACAGACGGCACATACAAGTTAACTTGCGGTATTTTATTGCAGTTTTTCTTCCAGGATATGAATTTGAATTTCTGAAAAATGTCTTGAGTTAGAAGCTGCACATGTTAACATAAAGTGTTACCTTCACTTGTCACAACGCTGCACTACAGTTTCTTTATCAGTAGCAGAAACGCTGTATCACCTGTTACTGCTTTTTGCTCACAGCTGTAATTTTCGTTGTGTGTTACATTTACCAATGCGAGGGGAACAAAGGCGATGGACATAAATGTTGATAGCAGCAGTTTTTGTATTCTAAGTGTGTTTCAACACTGTTTTGTCCTGAAACTGTATTCTTAAATTAACTGATTCCAAAGGCCTTTGTAACTCACAGTGTGATGTGCGTGTGTGACGTCTTTTTTCCATAGTGGTCATATCAGTTATGATTTGCATGGCATCATTTGCATGGCTTCCCATGGACAGATATAAACGGACTGTTTTGTCTTTCAGGACTTCAGATGTGTCCCATGCCAGCGAGAGTGGCCCTTAAGTCCCAGGATGGATTCCAGAAGCCAGAGCGACAGCGATGGGGGAGGAGACCACGGACAGTCACCGGGCTCACCGCATGACGAAGGGGGACCGCAGCCGTGGCCTTCACAAACTCAGGCCGATTTGCCAGATCCTGGGCTGATTAATGGGCAGCCACCCCAAACTCTAGCAGTACTGTCTCTGGAGCAGATTAGGATAACTGGGAGTTGTAATGAGTACACAGAAGGGCCCACGGTCACCCAAAGATCCCCGGCCTCTCAACAGAAGGACAGCTTGGTGTCGTCTCGTGGCACAAGGACAAGCAGGCCGCAGGAGACTCAACAAGAGGGGCTTAATAATCTCCGCAACCTGCAGTCATTGATTCAGCATGGAAACGCAAGCACTCCCATCTCTTCCAGCGAGGCCTTGTTGCATTCGTCCATTGCAGAGGAGTCCCAGAGTAGCATCAGGACCAGCTGGGGGAGCACCTCTTCAGGCCACATCATCAGAACTCAGCCGAAACGCGAGGAGCTGATTTCAGAGGAGCTGAAGCCCCTGAACGATGAGTCCAGAGTGGTGGTGTCCATGCCAGGCAGTGTGGACTTAGAAAATGTCAGTAAACACTCAAACAAGTGCGAGAACTGTGGCCGGTGCCAGTGCTCCGAGTGCACTCGCGCCCGGGTGCTTCCCTCCTGCTGGATGTGCGGACGGCGGTGCGTGTGCTCGGCGCACAGTGCCGTGGAGTACGGGACGTGCGTCTGCTGCATCAAGGGGCTCTTCTACCACTGCTCCAGCGACGACGAGGACACGTGTGCCGACAAGCCCTTCTCGTGCTCGCAGTCGCACTGCTGCATCCGCTGGACCACCGTGTCACTCCTCTCCCTGCTCTTCCCGTGCCTCCTGTGCTACCTCCCAGCTAAAGGTTGTGTCGCCGTGTGCCAGAGCTGCTATGACCGAGTCTCACGACCCGGCTGTCGGTGCAAGAACACAAAGCCAGTCCGCTGTGAGGACGGTGCCAAGCAAACGTAGAAAAGGTGCTTTTGAAAATGCAGAAGGACAAGAAAGACTCTGTGTCGACTGATGTTAACATGTTCTGTCCCTGTAACTCTGCAGTGGAACAGTTTAGTAATAAAGCTAAAGACGCTGTTTCGGGGAGTTTTCATCATACATGCCCACCAGTTGCACTGCAATACGAGTGTCACTTGACAGGTAAACCAAAATAAGCGCTCCACATGTTCGAAGGCACGACGACATCGTACTACTGTTTTGTCCTGAAATATAATTCCCTCACAACACATACGGTGTTGGTGCTGAATGCATAGCCTTTGTTTTAACACGTAATATGACTTAATATGCCAAGAACAGACTCCTGTTACTAACTGCATGTAAAGTAGAAAATGCAAAGGCGATATTAGAAAACGAGTTTGACAGATGTTTTATTTTTGTACATATAACAATACTTTGACTGTGAAAAACATTCTGCCATACCAGAGGCACCTTGATAAATTCAATTTTATATGAATCAGTCAAATTCATTCATTTGTTTGTACATTCACTGGAATGTATGTCAATCATTTTTATGTAATTTACAAAGGAAAAAAAATCGTATCCCTTCTACTTGTAAATTGTACAGTGATCTTTTATGGGGAAAAAAATACTATTTTCTAATTCCAACATTGCTTAGTGTAAAGTTAAAAAAATATATATATTTATTTGAAGGTTTATTATTTTATAATAAAACATATTTATTTTGAGAAAGCATTGTTAAAGTGTCACCTTGCTCTGTGTTTTGCTGCAGAATGGAAGTGACCTGTAGGAGTATCAGAGCTGGATGAATAGTTTTTATTGTGAAATAGACAAATATATTAACGTTTGGAATTAAACAACATTGAAGTGTGTTGGATTTTTTTTATTATTATTTCTGCATTGTTTAATGTCTCTTGAAACTACATTTGGTTTGTGGGTTTCTTTTTTTTTTTTTTACAGGTGGTTAAAGGTATCGTCTCTTCTTTTTGAAGTCCAGTTGTTTGAGGCATTGACCGATTGTCAGTAATGACATGGTCAAGCTAAATGTACCCAGAAGGGTACAAAGAAAAGTAGATATTAGTCACTTAATATACGCTAAGAAAGAAAATCGTCAGTCAGTTAAGATATCACGGAGATTTTACCCTTTGAGCCTTAAGTTACGTGACTAAAATCAGTTTTTCCCGTCTAAATGACAAGTACATTTAGTAAATTTACGAATACAAGGAATTAGACTTGGTGTTTTGGTGCATTTAAATAGAATACAATTATTAAAGGAAAACCTAATATATAAAACATGTATACAGTTACACAAACGCACACAATATGTACATATTTCAATAGCTCATGTGACAAACTTGCACTTTCTCTTTAATATCTTTCAAATTCTTTACATGTTAAATTCATGTAAAGCTACTATTTACATTCTTGGCTTCGGGTTCATTTCGGACACTTCTCAGGATCCGGCAGGTTTTTGTTTTTTTGCTTTTTAATCAAAGGTTTGTTCAGGAATTCCTTGGTTTTGAATGTCCCTGCAGGCGAAAACATAAGCCTTGAAACCCAAACCCTGACACTTGTTGACAGCGTACGGACGTGTTCGCCGCGCGGAGCTGTGACTGACGTGTCCGACCTGCGCTCACTTGTTTGTTATTCATCTCCGGGTCTTTGACTGTATGTGCGCCGGTAGCTTTACATACAAAAGGGGAGTTGCTTTACATGACGATCAACTTTCACCTATTTTACAGTGATGAGGAGAGGAGGTGGCAACATAACAGACACAATCCCATTAGTGGCAGAAAGAGGAGCGTTGATCTTGCATGTCGTCTTTATCCTTCCAGTCGCAGGCCTGCTCTTTCTCGCTGCTTTGTCTGAGCTGTGAATGGGAAGGGAAAGTGCGGGAGGAGTGTGTGTGTGTGTGTGTGTTGGGGGGGTGTGTGTTAGGAAGAACGGCTGCAAAGGGTTAAAAGCATCACTTTGAATGACAAAGACCTAACAGTTTACCCCTGTATTCAGCCCGGCATGCATTCATCCTGTTTTCAATAGTTGGGGGTTATTTTGGCTCCCAACGCTCTTCTCTGCTACCTGCTCCTACTTGGTATTCCTATAGGGAGACGGGTGCTTGTTTTGGGGGTGTGATGGGGGGGGGGGGGCAACTGAATGAATGTGTTCAAGAAAAACGTCGTCCTAACTGTTGAAATATAAAGTTAAAAAGCCACAGCGTGAGGGGGAAAAAACAACACGAAGAATACGATTCCTCCGTTAGTCTCAGTAAAACGGGATATTTAACACTAGTTATTGTGATATACTGTAGTTATGGGACATTAAACTAAAAAAAAATGTAAAAGATCAAAAGTTATTAATTGTCTAATAAATTTGATTCATGTTTGTAAGTTATGACAAACAAAAAGGGGACGGAGGGTCATAACCCTGACCTTAACCTCAAAATATGTAAAGATTCACAATGTTTTCTTGTTTAAACACATTTTTTCTGGATCAGACCATCTGCAAATTTGCAATTAAATGCACTGATGAGCAAAAAACTCGAAAAAACAACAAAATAAGTCATTGAGTTAGGTTTGCTCACATTTTGAATGCAGCAGGTGAACTTTCATTACCAAGTTCAAGCGCCTTTGAATTCTTTCCAGTGCCATTATGAAAGAAAATGTTTATACATGTCTTTAGAAATATATTTTTTTAAAGTATATATATATATATATATATATTTATTTGTGTATTAAAGCACATCTAAAATAAAGAAACACAAGAGTACAGAGGGGTTTGTTTGTCCCAGCGATTTGGCAGCAGAGAGGGGGAGGAGGGGATGTGAATTTGGAAGAAAAAAAATGGAGGGGGGGGGGGTAGAACGGGGCTCTCTTTGTTGGTTTTAGCTGCCGTGGCCCCTGTGGTTCATGGCGGCTGTGGGGCAGGGCGGCCTATTCACCCTGCTCGCCAAGGCAGAATGCGGCACAGGAAGACAGGAAGGAAGCGAGGCTATTCTTCATGGACCGCATTGTCTGTGTGTGTGATGACCGGGCTTAAGCAATCAAACGGCTCAGAGGGAGAGAGCGAGGGGAAACGGGTGGTGAGGTGGCGTCTCTGAAGAGATGAAATAAAAATAAATAAAGAGAGAAATAAAATGTATTTTCATCAATGAGTTGGTAGTATTTGAGGAAAGTTTAAATGTGCCATATGTAAGAATGTGGCCAAAAACGGTTACTACATACAAATTCAAAATACCGAGGTCTTTTAGGTTTTTTTTTCTGACGTAACTGGCAACCCGTGGTTGCTCCGCAGCGGAGACTCTACTGACTGCAATGATTGGTAGGTGGCGCCACATGCCAAAACATGATTTAAAAACGTAAACATGATTTGCAGTCTGCAAAATATTTTTTTTAATGCAAATATTTTGTCTGTACTGTTGTTGTTGGTGAGTTCAGTTTGTTATATGAACATTATTCCTGAGTCTCTGTGACATATTAGGAGGATTTTATGGCCAGTTGCTTTAGATTTATTACATAATGCACCTTTATGGGGAAAGTTTGGAGTATAACGTGTAACTTAATATTTTTACATTTACATTAACAAATGGAAACTGTTGCTTTAGAGATGTGTTTTTTTTTTGTGCAGGATAAACCATATGTTTCCTGATTTTAACTCGAATTTGTGAGTTTGTGTTGTGTTTTCGGTTCCAGTGTGAAGTTTCGTTTGTGGTAAATCATCTTCCTGTACATGTCTGGACTTTGCTCTTGTGGTTTTTAATGTTCAACAGTGACAAACTGCTTGAACTCACACCTACCGTTGACTTCATCTTCCTAATGCATCTTGTGTCTTGATAACAGTTTGTGGAGAAATTACTCAAATATCGTGTTGGGTATAATGAGGGACACATAAATCTTGCAGAGAAGTTGCAGAAAAGGTGCTGAAAACGGAGGCCAAGGTGCTGAACCACCCCACAAAGTGTAGGTGTAGAAGAAAAAACAGTAGCCACGCCTCTTCTCTTCTCTAACAGTGAAAGCTTTTTCTTAGAAGCGGAACTTTTCAGTCTCGTTTTCCGACGTGGGCGGCTGTGTGAGGCACGCATCTTGAGCACACACACACTCACACCTGAGTATGGTTTTATTTTCCACTGAGTTTGTCCTCTGCTTGTGTCATATTTCACTTCAGCAAAATGACACGACGAGAGAGAGAGAGAAAAAAAAGTAGTTTAACAAAATGAAACGGGTGAATTTTCTGTCTGGTACATTAATTATCTTCTTGTTTGACAACTTTTTGCCCCTTTTTGAACTTTCATAGTTTCTTCTTAAAGACAGACAAGCAGAGGTGTTCCAGCTTTGTGAGGTGAATCACAGAGCAGTAAAGCATCGAAAAAATCTTGCGTAACCCAAGTCTACGTCGGTGACAGCTGAACTAATGTTGTGCCTTGAGGAGGAAGATTAAAGCAGAGGGAGAATAGAGGGAGCAGGAGTATCTGTCATAAAAGTTTAGAGGCTGTGGAGGAGATGACGCGTGTCATGATTTAATATGTCAGAAAACAGGGCGAATAAGACGCAAATCACACAATCCTCTGTGGACAAATGTTCATTTACAGTATATCAGACTTTATTTATACAGCACTTTCCATACAAATGCAAACTGTCACACAAAGTGCTTCGTTTAGAGAGACAACACAATGTTAGGCCGACAACAAAGACGCATTAAAAGAGACAAAACTGTACAAAAATAAAAGTAGAGTAAAGAATGCAGATGCAAAAGTAGCTTAAAATAGCCAAAGAGATGAACGTATTAAGAGTAGGGGTGGGGGAAAAAAAAAATTTCATAGGAATCGCGATTCATAATCATCCACGATTCTGAATCGATTCATAATCTTCAAAAATAGATTTTTTAGAGAAAAAAAAATTATATATATATTTTTTTTTAATTTTCTATTTTGAAAAACCACACGAAACACCAGTTCGTGTTATTTGTGTGCAGTTTATTTTTGCAACTTCTGGGAGAAAAAGGCAGCTAGCCTAAGCTTGTCTTTATTATTAAGTTATTGTTTTTGTACAGTAACTAAGTTTTTATTTGTTTTGAGTGAATAAAT
Source organism: Microchirus variegatus (assembly GCF_963457635.1). Taxonomy (NCBI): domain Eukaryota; kingdom Metazoa; phylum Chordata; class Actinopteri; order Pleuronectiformes; family Soleidae; genus Microchirus; species Microchirus variegatus. The sequence goes on from NC_139802.1 coordinate 30,368,542, forward strand.
TTTGACCTTTGTCTTAAGTTTGCCTCTGTTATCTTATACAAACTGTATTGTTTTGATGCCATAATTTGCCTTAACACACCTTATGCATTGTATCAATTTTTGGAATCGAGAATCGTATGAATCGAATCGTGAGCCACCCAAAGATTCACATCCCTAATGAAGAGAGTCTAAAAAGGCGGGGGGGGGGGGGGGGGGGGCTCAAAAATAGGAGAAATAAAATGAATGAAAACTGAGAAAATAGATAAACTAAATATGGTATCAATAAAAAAGAAATGATTGTATTATGCATGCAGCATAAACTATTAGAAGTTATTCACTGGCGAGTAGAAGACAAATGGCCTAAAGAGATTTTGTTAAACTGAAAATGATGAACAAATATTCAAATCAAGCATAATTACTGAGCTGGTCTTCAGCAGAGGTGGAAAGTAATGAATTACATTTACTCACGTTAGTGTAATTGAGTAGGTTTTTTGTGTACTGTTGTGTAATTTTACTGTCTTTGTGGACAGAAATGATTTTATGTTTATTCATATGCAGAATGAGCATATACAGCAGTGTCTTCAGTCAAAGTTTGTTGTTGTCTCGCTGAGCTCGCTGTTGTTGTTGCCGTCTGCGTTGACGTGAAAGAAATCATGTCCTGTTTGCAGCGTAGGAATGTCCTTTTTTAGCAGGGGTGGGTATAGTTACACTATACAGTTTTGAAGTTTAATATCTATAATTTTTTTTCCTATGTGTCTAAAACCTGGAAAAAAAATGTGTTTTGTGTTCTGAAGCTGCATGTGTACACATATTCGCATATTCTCTCTCACACGTGTGCGTCTCTGTCAGTACCAGCGAGTCTCCTGCTCAGACAATGAAGCCCCGACTGGAGGCCTATACGTCTAATAGCAGCACTTAACTTCAATCCACCACAGGAAGTTGGCTCATCTGCACTTGTATACACACACACACACACACACACACACACACACACACACAAAGTCGGCCCGTTGCTGACAGCCAGTGGATATTTGTTGGCGACACTGTGGCTGCAAGGCTTTTTACAGCTTAGCGGCCAATTGTTGTTCACCCAGATACACACACACACACACACACACACACACACTAAGAGCTTAGAGCTTCAGTTGTGATCCTGAAAGGCAACCCTGATCCCCCTGCTACACAGTGGGAAAGACACATATAAAAAGAGGAATTAGTGCGGTCTGACGGCTCACTATTCCACATCTCGCATTTAGTCTTATTGGATGTGTGCGATGGCAGCAATTATGTGTCTCTTTGTGTGTCTGTGTGTTGAAGGTATACATGCACATGTGAATGCACGAGCGCAATCGGTGACGCACCTGAATTATACAGTACGAGTTTAAGTTCTATGGAGAGAATAGCGTCGTTAACATACATAAACAATACATGACATGAAAAAACCTGGCTTTTTACAGACACGATATGAAACGTACTCTTGGTAAATATATTTCCATGCATGGGATTTTTTTTTTTTTTTTTTTTTTTATAACATACCAGCCAGAATTTGCAAGTCAAAGTCTCCTTTTTTCAGAGCAGTGGCGTCATCTAATCCCTCTAACTGAATCGTGTCATTGAGCTTGTGAGTAGTTATTCAAATCAAATCACAAGGAAAGCGGGTGAGGATATTTGCAAGACAAATCATGACAGATATAACTGGTGATAGAGCAGAATGTAAAACGTGTGCAGATGTGTGTGAGAGTTTCAGTGTGATGTGATTATATAAAATGCATCTACATCACAATTGTACACAGCACACATTTATTGAAGTGACAAACATATTCTTAAGATAATGTAAACTTAAGCAATCATATATTATTATTATAACTATTTTTCCGAGCGCCTCCATGTCTCATGGACACATCAGTGAAATTGGCGCCATACTGTATGTCAGAATCCGGTTGTGCTTTTAATTAACGTGAAGATGTGTGGTTGTGCCCCCTCTGCCACAGGAAATTGATCTCTTGAGTCTGTCACACAGCTATGAGGGCGCTGCGAGCCACGGGCTCTTGTTACCGTTCACAGGTGCAGCGTGCTGACAAGCTATGATGACAGCAGAGCTAAGCCAAGGTGCGTGTGTGTCTGTCAAGTATGTGCACATGAGGAGAATATGTATGTGTGTGCGTGTGTGCGTGTGTGTGTGTGTGTGTGTGTGTGTGTGTGTGTGTGTGTGTGTGTGTGTGTGTGTGTGTGTGTGTGTGTGTGTGTGTGTGTGTGTATCCCCAGCCTGAAGACAGAAATTTGTCAATGGCTGCAGAGATTGCCAGCATTCCCGAGATTCTTTCAGACTCCAAACATACATATATCCAAACATACATATTATTATTGTGTGTGTGTGTGTGTGTGTGTGTGTGTGTGTGTGTGTGTGTGTGTGTGTGTGTGTGTGTGTGTGTGTGTGTGTGTGTGTGTGTGTGTGTGTGTGCTCTTGTCTTTCTATGCTTCTGTGGACCACCCCCTGACAAAACACCTTTTTTGTGGGGACATCATGTCCGGTCCCGAAAGTGGTCCCCACAATGTGATAAAAAACATGTAGGTGTGTGTGCGTGCATGTGTCTGTGTGTGTGTGTGTATGCTATTGTCTTTCTATGCTTGTGTGGACCACCCCCAGGCAAAACACCTTTATTGTGGGGACATTTTTCGTTGTGGGGACATTATGCCTGGTACCGAACGTGGTCCCCACAATGTGGTACAGACATGTAGGTGTGTGTGTGTGTGTGTGTGTGTGTGTGTGTGTGTGTGTGTGTGTGTGTGTGTGTTCTTGTCTTTCTATGCTTGTGTGGACCACCCCCTGGCAAACTACCTTTTTTGTGGGGACATTTTACCTTGTGGGGACAAAATGCCCGGTCCTAACAAGGATAATGCTAGGATGAGCTCCTTTGACCCTAATGGATGATCTGTCAAAGTTTCAGCAGAAGTCCTCATAGACTTAGAAAACTCAGAAATGTGTGTGTTTCAAGTTTGCCATGTGGCCACTCAGTGTTACTGCACCCACATTTTTTTTTCGAATGGGTGGAGTGAAGACAAATTTTGTGATTGGCTGAAGCAGGGGAATTTTGTGATTGGCTATTTCAAAGGCAGACAGTACATTTCAAATGAAAAACAATGCAAACAGAGCTTTGACTATTATTATAATTATTACTATTTATTATTCACAAAAACTTTAGCAATAATCCAGAGCACCACAATTAGAATTATAATAATAATAATAATAATATTATAATAATAATATTTAAACTGGAAATAGTCAATTTTAGCCACAGATTAATTAAATAATGATTAAAATATATATTTTTGAACCACTTTTGCAAATCATGTGCATAAATCAGTGTATGAGTGTAGAGGATAGGCTTATTAAGGAAACTGAAAAATTGTAGTAAGAGTTTCATGTATTTTAATTGTAAGCACACTCAGTTAATGTTTATGAGATGTGCTGTACAAATAAAACAGATTTGACTGCATCAGTATTAATAATATACACTAATGTTATTTTGATTTACCTTTCAGAGACGTTTTCATTTGAATCTATAATGTACCGTAACCAAAAATAAACTGAAAAATTAGTTTAATTTACATGAATTACATTAATTTTATTATATTTTAAGTAAAGTCATACTTGAATTTCACAGAGGGGATTAAACATGTTATCTGTCAATCTTAAGATCACCATCCTAACAGTAGTTTTGCTTTAAACTCAGAGTTTAACTGAAAACTTAATTTTATTGACATTTTGCTTTGAAACCACACATTTGATAATTGTCAGCCTCGTCATCATCTTCTCTCTTAGTTTGACTCCACAGTTGTTTTTTTCTTTTTCTTGAACCATTCTTTTTATGTTCTTCCAGTCTCTTTCTGTTTACTGCCATTGTCTCCTTTTCTAAATTTCTTATTCACATGACAACTCGTGACTGCAGTCAAGGCTGTATGGACCAGGCCAATGGGCTAGTTGCCTTGTGATGTATTTTCAGTCTTAATTTGCATGTCACTGTCGTATCTGCACTGCACTTTTCCCTGTTTGTCCAGATAGAAAATGCTTTCCATCTGAAATACGTATTTTGTTAAAAGACAGTTTCAATAACTACTAAAAATATATAAAAGCACTACATCAACAACATAATTTAGACAAGCTCACATAATCCATACAGCGATTGTTTTACTATGTCTAACATGTCTATGTTAGATTTTGTTCCCGTCATAATGCTTATGATGTTCTCATACATGATTATGTCTGAGCAGAACAGTACACAAGTCTTTGTCTAATTTAATCAGTCGTTGCCGTTTGAGGTAGTAAGAGGGAACGGTGTGGGATGAGCAGACTGACAGCAGACTGACAGCAGATTTACATCAGTCTAACATCAGACTAACATCAGATTAACAGCAGATTAACTCCACAACATTCAGCTCTTCTCTTCTCTGAACTTCAGGCCTTTACAGGCTAACATGCTTACAATAAAACTAAACTGAAGTATAGGCACAAGTAGAAAAGTGTATTTGTTTTTCAACATGAGCTTGACACAGCAGACACAATGACGAAACACGGTGCATAAACCAGGCCTGTGTGAGTAAAGAGAGTGGCCAGTTGAACTGGACAGTCCCAGGAAACAAGAACAGCACATGGACAATAACTACTGAGATAAACATAGATTTAAACAGGCTCACACAGGTGCAATGTTAACAGAATTTAACAGAATTAGGGACAACTAGTAAATAATCCTCTGCTTAGGGGTCGAGATCTTAAAAATACAAGTTCTGATTCATAGATGATGCTGTTAGTGTGTGAAATAATACACCATTAATCTGAAAAATACTACATTACTTGCACTTTTAACACAAAAAGAGCCATTATGCATGACTGTATAGTCGCAACCTTGGCCTCCACACTCTTGTCTCAGGCTCAGGCTGAGACTCTCAGGTTGATTGGGAACAGCTCAGAGTTCTGTGATGTAAAAATCATTTTAAATTGGGCAGATCTTCACCGACTGTTTTGTGAGCATGACACTTCCTCATCACAAATGACACTCTACCTCCCGTCTCACTGACATATAGAAATAAAGACTGAAAGGCTGTAAACACAAAGACAGTTTTGGACTCACTGCCTTGAAGCTAGTATATCCAGTAAATTATGACATTTTGGTTGTACTTTTGTGTTAATACACCCATCCTGTCTCACACATAGTGGGTCTCAATTATCAAAGGTGCATTGAAACAGATGCAGATCCAGGGACATAAGACATTGTAACCCAGATTTCACTTGTAATTTATAAAACATTCATATTTCACTAGTATTAATGTACATCTGATCAGGTTGAACTAATGGAAGAAGACGTTTTTCACTTCTGAGAAATATTGAGGACGATCAGAACTCTGTCAATCTCTAACTGCTGTTTTGTTGCGCACTGAGCGGTAATGCTAAGCACAGGGAAAAATGTTCATCAAATTCTCTTTAAAAAAATGTAAGGTTGAAGATTCACTGTCATTTCTCACAGTATAGCATTCTCATCTGTATTAGACAGTCGTTAAAAGATTTATTAGAAAATCTCTACTCTAATCTCACGATTTAAAAATATATATAAAAACACTACATCCACGACATCATGTAGACAAGCTCTCATAATCCATACATTGTATTATATTATATGTTATGGAGTCAGATATTTCAGGGTGGATGTGTGTGTGGTAAGGAGAAACTTTTTTTTTACTGTGTAACATGCCTGTATTCTGAGCAGAACAGAATTTGCAGTTTGAGGGAGTAAGAGAGAAAGGTGGGGGATGGGCAGCATCAGATGAACAGCAGACTAACATCAGTGCAGGTGCAGCATGTCCCCCCCTCTCCCCCCTCCCTCTGATGGGCCATCAATGAAGGCTGCACTGAAAAGTGTTAATATGTTCAGAGGGTCACAGTCAGGTCAGGCTTTCCCGCCTCTTCCTGCACCTGCAAACTATTTTTATTTTTTTTAGAATGCTGCATTCACAGGAAAACGGACATTTCACTTTTAATGACCCTAACAAAACATGTTTTATGTTTAAACTAATAACTCTTTAAAATCTTAATGCTACATAGAAACTCAGAACTATGACTTAAATAATGTTCTCTTTAGTTTTATTAAGTCATTTATATAAATAAATAACATTTATGAGCATCCTTTCACATTAAAGTCCAGGTTTCCAAACTTGCATTGAACGCGTCTCCAACATGTCTGACCGAGTTCAGAGGCTGCAGCAGCATCATCACATGTGTCAGAAAAGATTGGAGGATCAATTAACTGCAAAAAACGTTCAAGAACACCAAAAAACTTTACAATTATTGGAGGTAAGACATTTTTCATATGTTTTTGAACTGTTTTAAAACATTTCTAGTTTTCTGGTGCATTTGAAGTATTATTATAGAGTCATATGATTTCTATGAAATGTATTAACACATGAAATCAGTCTGTAAAGTCAGCCAGCTCATTTATTTTGACTAATTACCTTAATACATTTGAATGACAGTCACCAAGTGTTTAAATTTAAAACCTAAGATTCTGGGGGCGTGTCCACTCGAGTGCATGACACACACAGATAGACAGACATTTTTTGTGGGGACCAAAGTATAAATATGAGATTCATCATGGCTGCTTCTTGGTGTCCATGTCATCACACACAGGACTTGTTAATCGACTTTTTTTTAAAAACTTTGCTGTATGGAAAATCATTTGTGTTAGTAAACATTATCAGTGTACTTTTTTAATAAAGTGAACAGTGTTTTTTTTTTTTTTGCTTCTTGTTAATTTTACAACTTATAACTTTTCAGATGATGAAGCGAAGGAAAGTTGAACAAGAAGAGGAACAGGTATGTTTTCCTCTTCCTTTGTTTCTTATATTGATGTCGGCTGAAAGCCACTAACATGTTTAGGTTTTGAAAAAAAGACTAAAAGTTTCACACATTTGACATAATTGGAATATAATTTCAGTAAAGCTTAATTAATGTTCCCATAATTTGGAGCTCATACAGTTTTTACTGGTTTGTATGGATGAAACATTATATATAAATATATATTTTTACAGTATAATGAAATCATAATTTGAGACAATGCAATATATAAATCATACAGGCTGGTTATTAATTCTTCTATTTTTTTCTTCTAGTTCTATTGTTGACTGTTATGTCCTATGTCCTATTCATATGAAAAGGTTATTCATACATGTAGGAAGATTTCATGTTTTCAGGTGTGATCACATTCCATTATATTTCAGATGTTATTACACTGTGAATATTGAACTGAACCTTGTTTTATATATTTATATATATATATATATGTGTATATATAAACACACACACAGTACTGTGCAGAAGACTCAGGCCACCATTAGATTTGTTGTTTTAGCTGCTGCTATAACAACAATCAAGGATAATTATTTCTATTTCACTTCACTGGAACACATCCAGAAAATATGTATGCAGTTTTTTTTTGTTTTTGTTTTTTTTTTAAAAGAAAACATCCTCTACAGGTGTAGAGTATTTAGCATGATCTACTCTTACACTTGAACAATAACACAGCTCTGTCAATACTGGAGTGGAACCTTCATTAATGTTACTGCTAAATCCTGTGTTTGTCCTACTATTTCATTTATAGAAATATCTGCTGTAAAAAATGATGTTATGCTGTTACATACACATGTTGCATGAGTTAAACTCACTGACAGCTTGCTAATATATAAGAGCAGCTTTAAGTCGCATCACTTCATTCACAATTCATATGATCACAGAAAAAAACAACAGAGCTGCTGGAGACTGAAACTTTTGCACAGTACTGTATATATGTGTATATATAGCAGATTAAATCAAAGTACCGCAGTCTGTCAGATGCTAATTTTCCACCAACCATTGGGCCTTACTGGTCTGTAATGACACATGAACACAGTTTTTACATTGTGAACTAAACTTAGCACAAAAAGTAATGTATGTTTATTGGATCATTTCTTGTTGTAACAATAGAATTTATACTGTTGTAAACTCTGTTTATTTCCCTTTTAATAAGGAAACTGATTAATTGAAGCATTCCAAATTTTGCAATGCAACTGAAATTATTATTATATTTGTATTATTATTTAATATTTACATAGTTATTTTTGTACGGATCACAGTGCTGCAACAATTATCCATTTGTCAATGAGTGAACTTATAATTGATCATTGTGTTTTTTCAGGAGGACTGTGATGCTTCTCTATCAGAATCTAGCCATGATCTGGAAATTGATACCTCAGACAGCGAATCCACATGTGAGGTTCTTGAAAATAACACAAAATCAACACTAAAAATAAACCCTAAACTTCAAGATGAACCTGCCAACAACTTGAGTGACTCAGACGACAACCCCTGCAACTCCAATGTTGACGAAGACGAGACAACGGAATCAAAAGTTAGTGTGAAAAGCTGCAGAAGAGGACAGAAACGAAAATTTGACAAAAAACACTACTGTGTGTACTGTAAACATCCTCAGAGCAAAATGGCACAGCATTTGAAGAGAAATCACAGTAATGAAAAAGAAGTGGCCCTAGCACTGTGTGAAAATCCGAAAGCATGCAGCCAGATATTAGCGTCACTTCGCAAAAAAGGAGATTACTACCATAATGTTGACGTTTTGAAGGAAGGAAAAGGGGAGATTGTTACCTACAGGCAGCCAACAGAAGAAGTTGAGCCAAATGATTACTTACCATGTGACAAGTGTTTCGGGTTCTTCTATAAAAATGAACTTTGGAGACATGAAAAACAGTGTAAAAAAAACGAGAAGCCTGAAGTTCAGTCGAAGCAAAGGGAAAGAGTCATTTCTCTTTTACCTCACGAAGGACAAGCGTCACAAAGGTGCTCAGAGATTATAAGCAGAATGATTGTTGATAAAGTATCTATACAAGTGAAAAATGACCCACTCATCTGTGAATATGGAGAAAGACTCCTAGAGGGGCATGGAAGTGATCAATCAAAGGACGGTCACGTCAGCCAGAAGATGAGAGAGTTGGGCAGATTTCTTCTTGCTGCTCGTTCCATGAACCAGAGGGTGAAGAACCTACAAGATATCTTGGTGCCTCCTTATTTTAAACTAGCTGTTGATGCTGCAAAAAAAGCCAGTGGTTTCTTGGAGGCGAAATGTCGTTATGACACACCATCTCTTGCAATAAAATTAGGTTATTCGCTGAAGACGCTTTGTGAAATTGTAATTGGCCAACATGTCAAGGATGAGGACGATGTGGCTGCTGCCAGAGTTCGGAGCTTCTTAGGGTTAGTGTCCACAGAGTGGGGTCTTTATGTGTCACGTCGTGCCCGAACCAACTTGGAGGAGGATCGTTGGAATAAAAAAGACATGATCCCTTTAACAGCAGATGTGATGAAGATGAACAACATTTTAAAAAGCACAAAGATAGAAGCAAAACAGATGCTCTTGACTGGACCTAACCCTGATGCTTACAAGACTTTAAGTGAGTGCCTTCTCTCTCAGATTATTCTGTTCAATAGACGGCGACAAGGAGAAGCTGCCAGAATTCCTCTGCTGACCTACAAGAACAGAGTCAAAGACGTACCAAACGAAGACGTCATGCAGTGTCTTTCAAAATTCGAACAAAACTTAAGCAACACAATTACCAGGCTTGTCATAAGAGGAAAGAGAGGACGGAAGGTGGTACTCCTCACAAGTGAGATGACTGAGTCACTGGATTTCCTAATCAAACAGAGAAATGATGAAAATGGGGTCCTGGAATCGAACGATTATGTCTTTGCAAGACAGAACTCAGAGTCTCATCTACGTGGTTCAGATTGTTTGAGAAAATATGCCAATGCATGTGATGCAGAAAGGCCTGAAACACTCACATCAACTTACCTGAGAAAACATGTGGCCACATTGAGTCAAATCATGAACCTTAAAGACAATGAGTTGGATCAGTTAGCAAATTTCATGGGACATGATGTTCGCGTTCATCGCGAATACTACAGACTAACAGAGAACACGCTTCAGCTTGCCAAGATTAGCAAACTGGTAATGGCCATAGAATGTGGGACTGAGGTTTACAAAGGCAAATCGCTAGATGAAATCAGTTTAGACATAGAAGGTAAGTATGAAAGTAGAAAGTTACAGAGTATCGTTTGAAGTTTTTTATGTTGTGATGTGTGTTCTATCAAAACAGTTCCTCCAGCTTCACAAATAAGTGCTGAACAGACGTTTGAAGACCAATCTTCTGAACCAGAAGAAGAATATGATGGTAAGTTATTTTTAGTTTTTAGTTATTTTACACATTTATTCACTTTATCCTCCATATGAGTATCACATGGCTGTTGGTGCCAATCCCAGCTGATTTAGGGTCACATCCTGGGGCCTGGGGAGTTAGTTAACCCTGAGATGAGGGAAACTCGGTTTTTTTTGGTTTCAAAATGCCAGTTCGGCTCAACTCTGAGTCAGTTACCCTGGCAACATACTCTGTGAACCTAACTCAAGTCATAAACGTAGCGTTTTTGTTTCTTTTGAGTTATTTATTTTTGTTTCCAAAAATGTGCACTTTTACCTTTACAGCATCTGTCAGTATGATGACATTTTAATACTGACATGATATTACATTTATATTTTCTCTTGTAGAAGAAACACCATCTGAGAGTCTGTTGGCAGAAACCTCATCTCCAAGACCAGATGAGCAGATAAAGCCTCAGGAAACAGGTAAACTCTTAGTAATTATCATTAATTTGCCCCTGCTCTTGTGTATTAACAGTTCAGTATTCTATAATTAATCCTTAATATGAATTAAATTTTTATTTTGCATTGTAAGTTTGAGTGTATGTTACTTCTTTCTTTGTTAAAATAATACAGTTCTGTTTTTCTTCTTCCTGAAGCGTCCTCCAAAAAAAAGACATCAAAGCGGTCAAGATCATCATTCCAGGAATCATATGGTATGATGATCAGTGAAGGAGCATTATTATATGGCTATTATTGTATATATAATATATAAATGTGATAATTTGGGGTGATTTATGATCTGTTTTATATTGTAGGAGAGACATCCATTCAACTTCCAGACACCTCAGCTCCAACTCCACCAAAAAAGCCTAAGAAGACTCAGAAAACAGGTAAACTCTTCTTCTGTCTTATTTTTCTCCTCCTGCTTTTGTGTATGATCACTTCTGCAGTCTCCAATTACAACAAAACAACTAAAGGGAAAGTTCCAGGGTTTTGTGTAAATAAATCTTGCTTTGTAAGTGAATAGTACTGTAAAAAAAAAATTGTGAAATGTCATGTGTTTGTTACCTGCTCTGTCAGTTTGTCCACACACTTCAGCTGCATCGTCATGAAGCATGTGACGCTGTGCTGTGATTGTGGTGTAAGGGATGGAATGTTAGGTGGACAGAAACAGCTGCTGGGCTCAGGGTTCTGGATTATGATTAGTCTATTGTGGCAAAGTACATATTACTCTCTTCTGCATCAAAACCAACTTGTGGGGTTAAAAATAAACTTTTTACAGTATGTTTCATCAGGATGTTCTAGGAAACACAACATTTCAGAATTACAAATCAGCTGCACTCACTATGTGTCTTATGTTTTTTTCTAAATGTCAGGTGTGGATCCACAAACCGTACCTCCCAAAAAAGGCCAACGGAGATCTTGGACATCTGCAGAAAAACAGGCAGTATGGAAGCATCTTGGCAAATACATGACTCTGCAAAGAGTTCCAGGTAAAGAGATCTGTGATGAGGCCATTGACAAAGAGCCAGATCTCTCCAGGCGCGATTGGAGAGATGTGAAAAACTATGTGTACAATTATATTGTATCATCCAGACGTAAACAGCTGTAGTTTTGTTTTGTTTTTTTCTGGTTGAACAGAGGTTGTAAATGTACCCAAATGTTGGTGCCTGTAAGCACTTTGACAGTCGCAGGACTTAAAATGCTGATAGCAAATTGTTTTATTATTGGGTTTGTTCTACAGTTATCAATGGTGCTGAAAAATTTTAAGTGAAGTTGAAGTTGAAAAAGTGAAGTGATGAGATGGTGAAGTGGTGAAGTCATGAGATGGTGAAGTGGTGAAGTCATGAGATGGTGAAGTGGTGAAGTGATGAGATGGTGAAGTGGTGAAGTGATGAGATGGTGAAGTGGTGAAGTGATGATGTGATGAGATGGTGAAGTGGTGAAGTGATGAGATGGTGAAGTGGTGGTGAGATGGTGAAGTGGTGAAGTGATGAGATGGTGAAGTGGTGGTGAGATGGTGAAGTGATGAGATGGTGAAGTGGTGAAGTGATGAGATGGTGAAGTGGTGGTGAGATGGTGAAGTGGTGAAGTGATGAGATGGTGAAGTGGTGGTGAGATGGTGAAGTGGTGAAGTGATGAGATGGTGAAGTGGTGAAGTGATGAGATGGTGAAGTGATGAGATGGTGAAGTGGTGAAGTGATGATGTGATGAGATGGTGAAGTGGTGAAGTGATGAGATGGTGAAGTGGTGAAGTGATGAGATGGTGAAGTGGTGAAGTGATGAGATGGTGAAGTGGTGAAGTGGTGAGATGGTGAAGTGGTGAAAATGTTTTCATGTATTAATATTTTTCATTGTTTGTTTACCTCCTCTTTTATAATGAGATGATCCTTGTGAAGGGAACATTATGGTTTTCCCATAAGTGATGTTAGTTTATCAGACACTTCCTTTGTGAAGTGTGATCTTTATCATTAAATGATGTTTGATGTTACTGATAAAGTGATTTGTGTTATTTTTCTCATACTTTTTGGAGCTGCAACAATTAATATATTAATTGATTACTAAATTAATTGTTCAACTATTTTGAATAAGTGATTAAATCAGAATATGAGAGAAATCAAATTAAATTTAATGACATTTTTAGGACCAAGCTCAATTATTAAAAAAAATAAATAAATAAGCAACATATTGATTAAGTTGCAGCTCAAATAAAGTGATTAGAGTTGATTCAGTACTTAATATCTCTATTAGCTACTTACGTGGTAGCTAATACATGTGGTATTTTACATGTGATAGAAAACTCATCCTGTAATTAAAAAATACTTGTGGCATCATAAGAAACCCACAGATTAGTCAGTATTAGTATTAGTATTATTATTTAAAATAGATGTGTTACTTTGGCTGTGAATCATGGACTTTTTTCAGTAAACAAACTGTAAAGTACAGTAAAAAAAAAAAAAAGTACAAGTTGTCTTCAGAATAAGTAGTGGAAGTGTTTACAATTAACCTAAAATTAATTTATATATATATATATATAAAAAAAATTAATTATATGTATTGAGTACAGTATTTCAGGTGTGAAACTTCACTAATCAACTACTATAATAAAGATTAATATATTTGTAGAGATCCCTGCTCCACTGTTCTAAAAACCTACAAACAAATACATGTGCGTATGTTAAAGTCTGCCTAGCAACAGTCACCGGTCCACACAAGTGCAGCAGAAAACTTTTTTTGCTTTTCTTTGAGTGTTTTCGAATCTGAAGTGAGATTCTTGCTCTCTACTCCCATCTAGTGAAGGATTTGATTTTTGCACATTTCTAGCTACAGTGGAAGTGGTGGTCCACACAAAGACTACTGAGAACGTGGTCCACACAATGTGGTAAAGACATGTATGTGTGTGTGTGTGTGTGTGTGTGTGTGTGTGTGTGTGTGTGTGTGTGTGTGTGTGTGTGTGTGTGTGTGTGTGTGTGTGTGTGTGTGTGTGTGTGTGTATGCTATTATCTTTCTGTGCTTCTGTGGACCACTCCCTGGCAAATTTTTCGTTGTGGGGACATTATGCCCGGTCCCGAACGTGGTCCCCACAATGTGTTTAAAGACGTGTATGCAGAGGCGATTCTAGAGTCTGTAGGGGCCCTAAGCAACCCTTCCCCCTGATGAACACTTTCAACCAGTGTTCATCACCATTATGTTATAAATACTGTAATCTGACACCAACGAAAAATGTATGAGTTCAAAATATTTTTTTTTTTCCGAAATGAATGAAATAACATGGAAAAGTAATTAAAAAGTATGTGAAAATATAAATGTAAAGAACAATAAAACACTGAAAATAACTTTTAAAAAACTATATAAACTTAGTGTGTCAGGGCCCCAAGCAGTTGCCTGCCTTGCCTGTACACAAGCAGCGCCCCTGTGTGTGTGTGTTCTCAGAGATAGATAGAGAAGAGCTAGAAAAAGGATTTCTGCCAAATCTATCCACTCTGAGCGCAGGTGCAATGTTTCACAAGATAAAGGTTCCTCTGTTTAGCCGTGATATATGGAACATATTAAGAGGTATCGGGGATGCCAGAGTGCAAAACTTTCCTTGTGATCTCCACAGGGATGCCTAGTCACAGATGGAAAATATCACTAATTAGATTTTGATTAGTGCAGCATATTTGTGGGTGGGGATGTCGGGAGTAGAATGCTCACTCTCCCACACCAAAGTCCATAGAGAAAAGCTGTGTTTTAATAACCTCACAGCACCGGTGTCGTTGATCAACCACTGCCTTCATCAGTCGGTGATTTTCTCTATGGACCTTGGCATGAAAGGGTTCAATTAGACAGTCCAATGTGAAAAGCAGTGCTAAGGCAGGAAATATGTTTCAAAGATATCAGATTTTATTAGGTAAGATTTAAGTGTCTTAAATCTTTTTCCTGTCTCAACCAAACTTCAACTTCCTGAACTATCCCTGTAATGTTTATTATAATCCCTGTATTATTTCTAAATGTTATGAACAGACATAACCAGAGCTGCACGTAAATAACTTCACAATAAAATGTCTGAGCATTTATTTTTTTATTAATTGACAAACTTGTTGTTTCTAAATGTTTAGATACATATGAGAGATACAATTAGTAAAATGAGGTTGTAAAATAGTAAATCACATTACGTCAAACTGAGTATTTTGGGCACATTTGTTTTGACAAAGACAGAGATTTTAATTAATTAAATGATCATGTGCAAATGGTGCTTTTTAATAAAATACCAAAAATAAGATTTATTCTCATTGTTTATTTTTATAGGGACAATGTGCCACTATATGAGGTAGCTCGTAGCTCCTTTTGCCCTGTACTGTTAAACGTAGTTAATTGGTTAACTATTCCATTTAGAGATAAAATGCTAAAGATTAAATTTATACCAACCTTCAAAATCTTTACAAAGCTTTGCTTCCCCCTAGAGTTGAAAGCATTGAAACAACTGCAGATGCCCACATTTCAAAACTGTAGTGTTGTTCACGTTTATTTTTAAAAACCAGTGATGATTTTTCACACCTTGAATGTGTGCTGGCCATTAGAAACGTTAATGTAATCTTTCACAGTGCTCCAGTTCATATTGAGTCCAGTTACAGGACTTTCTGTATGTTCCCTCTCTGATTCGCCGCAGGCCACCAGACAGAGATTGCCTCATTGCCGGGACCCCAAACGTTAGAGAAAACAAGCTGCACACTTAACATGTCATTTCACTGCGTGGCGTCTTAAGAAGCAGCGCTGCAACTGGCCCCGAGCCAAAGGCAACAGAATTCCTTCAGCCTGGAATGGCTGCTTGATTAATAGAGAAAACAGAGTCTCACTTGAGCTCATTTGGTGTACAAGTGTGGCACTTTCCGGCAGTTTAAGTTGCCTATCAAAATAACGAGGCATTACTGCCGTGATGGAATGAATGAAGGACTGACCATTTAACGTTGGCACTAACCGGTTTTCATCAAAATAAAGCTGGGGGTGTTATTTTTAATACTCACAACTCTCATCGAACCAGACAGTAAGACGAAGTCACTTCCCAAATCATTAAATCAGTATCATGTCATAAAGCCAAAGTCTAAAATAAAGTGCTGAGGACTTGAATGGCTCTTGAACACATCACCATTAACGGCGATATTCCTCACTGATGCTGGATGAATAACACACATGAGAGCGCTTGTAAAAGGAATGTTATGATGTGTGTGTCCAGGTGAATGTGTGTGTGTATACAGGTTTGCCTGAAGAGGAAGTTCCTGCGGTGAGAGTGTCCTGAAGCCGAACACACACACACACACACACACCACTGGAAAACAACTTCCTGTGGTCACATGTGCTCAATGAACCTGAAGAAAGAGACCCTTAGAAACCAAAACTCACTGTCTTTTGCTCTCATTGCATGCCCTGCACTGCATACATGAATGGAGTTCGGAAAAAAACATCAATAATTGGCAAACCTATAGTGTTCACTAGTTTGATATTTATTATAATATTTGAACAAATTGGATAAGTTTATGATAAGGTTTCAGAGTTAAGTGCAAATTAGAGTCAGGACTCCGTGAACTTGGGTATCAAGCTCATCATCTGCTGCAAATGAATTAGCAAACACGTGAACCAAAGCAGGCAGCAGTTACCATGGCGACTGAGCTCTCTCTGTCCTTAACCGCATCTTTCACGTGTCGGCGTTGATGATGATGTGTTTGTGTTTACCTCGGGGTTAGGACTGAGACTTCATAGTTGGCCACATAGTTGCATTATGGGAAGTGTAGGATTTGTGATGGTTGAAGACAGAGCAGCATAGCCACTGCCCCGTGTGGATGTGAATACAAGTATCACAAAAGACAAAATTTATTATTTTTAAAATTATTTCTGCACAATAACTTTTTGCCATTTAGAATAAGTGTAAGCCCTATTTCTTTATCTCGTCTTTATCTATCTTTAATCCCCTCTAAAGAGGAAGTTACTTATTATAGGGATCTGGTTTACTTGGACCAGGCTCAGCTTCATGTTACCTAATGCACTCAGAGTGTGTGTGTTTTCAGGGTGTTTCTTGGAAGAAGGTTGTCTGTAGAGCCCTCATGTTTAGAGTCAAACACACACACATGGGCAGAGAGAGAGAGGGCGAGAGACTGCTGCTCTTTGAGGCAGTGGCAGAGTGAGCACAGCAAATGATTGCCCGTAAAAGTTTGCTGTTGCTATCGACAAAGCGGCCTCTGTTCTTCATTTTGTGCCCCCACCCCACCCTGCTGACCCCATCACCTCCACCACCATGGACACCCCATCCTCCTTCCCTCCCTCGCTCTCTCTCTCCCCCCCCCTTCTTCTTCTTCTTCTCCCCACATTTCATGCGATACATCCCTCTCTCACCACTCTGTTAACCCTGCCTCTTGCCATTCTGTCCATGTCAAACCCCCTCATCTCCTTTCTCTCTCCATCCTCCCTACCTCTCCTCTCTTTCCCCATCCTCTTAATTCACCTCACTCCTCTTCTTGCGTTGCATTTTGGATCTAGGGCAGGAAAAAAGGAAACAGTGCCAAGAAACTGTGCTTGACAGGGAAGAGCAGGGACTGAGTCTCAAGAAGGGTGTGTTTGTGTGTCCATCTTTGTCTGGGCCCCACAACTTTAAAGGGCTTTAGTTGTGATGGTTAAGGTTAGGATAATGTGATCGGGAATGCATTATGTCAACAATGTTTTTTTCAATAAGATATAAAAACAAGTTTGTGCATGTGTGAGAGTCACTTAGAGTCAGGTGTTGATGCAGGAGGCCAGACCGCTATCCTCACACAAGAAATATATTAGAACAAGTTTACTGAATATTGTTTACTGAATTCTAAAGATATATATAATCAAGTGTTATCTTGGAATAGGCCCATGTGTGTTAAAGGTGACATATTGAAACAGCAACCGCAATCCCCAATTCAACTCACTGCATGAGCGGTGAACAAGCGGGTTGCCAGATTTGTTGAATTACACAAATAAGACGCTGCAGCATCGAAGTTCAGATCAATCGTTGGTCTGAATGTGCAGTTTCCAGCGCGCTACCGCACCAAAATATAACCCGATAAAGTCGATTCAAATTCAAGTCAAATTTATTCATTAATTTTTTGACTAATTATGG
The DNA here is from genome assembly GCF_963457635.1 of Microchirus variegatus. Lineage (NCBI taxonomy): Eukaryota > Metazoa > Chordata > Actinopteri > Pleuronectiformes > Soleidae > Microchirus > Microchirus variegatus. The sequence continues at coordinate 30,386,371 of NC_139802.1, forward strand.
TTTGTGACTTAGGGAAGTGACAGAGATAAAGACGGAGGGTGAAGTCATCTGGCTGCATGAATTAAGGAGGGTAAAAATCGGATGAACGGGGGGGGGGGGGGATTGTAGGTCAGAATGTAAAGTTGGAATTAATTAGGGCCCAGTGCAGGGTAAATGAATGGCTCGTTGTTATCAGGAACAATCTGTCCTTTGTGTTGTGGGTTCACCTCTCTCTCCCCCCCTCTTCTGAGTGCAAACATGGAGGATATTGCGACGTATAGAGCATAATATTTACTCCAAGAAAAATAAAGCAGACAATTGTCTTGTTGTTTATTCCAATTCTGCTGAATAATAACTGCAAATATTGTTATTTTTGCAATAAGACTAACCAAATAGTTTCCACTGGCAACACATACAGTACGTGCAGACTGTGCACAGCCTGTACATGTAATGTATATGAGCAATAGTGAAGCTAAAGGCTCAGCAAAGGGGAGAATGGGACAAGCAGGTGGCTCTTATCTCTGGTGGACCATGGCTTGGGGACACTCACTGCATTGTACTCTGTGTGTCTCTCTCTCTCGCGCACACACACACATACTCTTGAGTGCAGGCCGGCTGGCTCGGTACCAACCATCTGCTGTGTATAGAACAGGAGGCTTCCACTCTTCAGTGGTGATATATGGTGTCTGGCTGGTACTTGCCACCTCACCCCACAGTCACAAGTTCAGCACTTCATCATAAAGGAGTCACAAGTGGGTCAGACTCAAACCACTGAGCTGTTTGCGATCACTTGTCTGCTCACGAGGAAAAACAAGTTTCTACCTTTCGTGTTTGGATTTCACTCAAACAAATTCATAATTAATCGCTTGAACACTAGGAAAAGGTGATTTAACCACTTAATCGAAGGCTCTCTTGATAAAAAAACCTAGATGTATCAGATACCATTTGTTTGCCACTTGATACAGACAGCCATACTCTCAGTCCACAGAGAAAATCTTTGTTTCTTTTTTACTTCACTGTTTGGAATCCTTTGTTCAGATTCACTTTAGTGATGCAAACACAGGACAGCAGTCACAGAATTCCAGCTCAGAAACATGTTCTCATACACTCACATTAGCATTATCACCCTAACGTATTAAAAATTCTGGTCCAGATTTGTTTTGTCTAACCAGTCCTGCACTCAATCTCAACCGTCTGCGAGGAAGTAATAGAGGATTTGCCAATAAGTGCTGCTTATTCCTTTCATCTAAGAGAGAATGACAACCTCTACTCCCAATTGACAGTTTTATAAGTGGAAAATTGGGCCTGGAAATGGAGCTGGAGAATGGGTACAGAGTCTCTCCGACCTGCATAGTTGCAGCCACGAAGCTGGCCATAATTAATCTTTCAGAAAACTTGTCAAATTATTAATAGGGCCCTTAAGTAATGGCCCTGAAAGAAGGCCACTGTTCAGAGATGAAGGAGAGGCAGTATGAGTTTTTAGAGGGTTACTGTTTACTGTGAAAATACGAAGAGGTCTCTCTCCAGGAGTTCTACGACTCCACATGTTGAGACTCTCCACACATAAGGAATTTAAGGGAATGTAGAATGTTGGTCTCCCTGGAAACGAGAGAGCTCACACTTGAAATTGAAATATCATCAGACAAAGATTGAACTGCTCTGCCGACTGAATGGAAGACCAGGTTTTTATTGATGCACCAAGCAGTGTAGGGTTTTAGGAGAATCATGTCATGTTCTGACTCGCATAGTAAGTCTTTAAAATCTACATTTTCCAATACGTTGGTTTCTTGCTCTACACTCTCTGCCTCTCACCCCCCCCCCCCCCCCCCCCCCCCCTCCTTCTGGCAATCTGGCAAACACAACAACCATTGTTTTCTGGCCACCTCACATCATCCAGTTTACATATTTCACTCTATAGTTATTTGGGAGCAGAATAATTCTCACTCTGTGAATACTGATATATTCCCATTGAATTAATACTAATGGTAAGTGCTACTTCATAGGGAAGCTGAACTAAAGGCTTTGCAGTAAAAGTTAATGGTGTTCATTTGTTTTCTTGTCTTCTGGCAAACAACCTGAGAGGAATAGTTTAATAAGATTGAGTTACCCTTCTCTATTTTTGCAGTATCAATAGAACCGAAGTCGCTCGAGCTTACATTTCGACACCGACATGCTTACAGAATTTGTTGAGAATCATGAATATGCATGCAACATTTTGAAATCCATCATGTCCTAAAGATCTGAAAGTATAATCGGCCCAGATCTTAAAATCGAACGTTTGTGCTGCTCACTCCTTTCACCAAATTTCATAAAGGAAATCTGTGATTTTACATTGCAGGCAATGTTGATCCACTGCTGCCTGCATTATTAAGTTCACGTGTTATTTTGTGAGCTCAGTGTTCTGAAGTAAAACTTTTATTCAGGTTAACCTCAGTGACACTTACCAAACAAGGTGTGTCGCTGCAAGCAAAAATCATTGGTTTTATCTTTTGATTTTGGTTCACAAACTTCAGTTTTCAGTCATAAAATGCTGCCTAATAGCAAGGAAAAAGTTGTGAACGTATAAAGATGTCGTAGAATGGAGCTTGTGTCGATTTTCTTCGTGGCTGACAGTCACAAAACAGGTAGCTACGCTAATGCTAATTGAAAATGAAAAAAATTGTGTTGTGCCTTATGAGGTTGCACAGTGTTTGTAATATGTTAGCCTTTATGTTCCCTATCGTGCATTACCATAACTGAAAAAACTTCTTCAGCTCCCAATAACTAAATGATAAATAGTTATTTTCAGTTGACATGTTATATAATATGGACTTAAAAAGTCAAGCATCTCAAAAGACCTGAACCAAATCTCTTAAACGTTTTTCCTTAAAGTTGCATTATGTAATAAATCTAAAGCAACTGGTCATAAAATCCTCCTAATATGTCACAGAGACTCAGGAATGATGTTCATATAACAAACTGAACTCACCAACAACAACAGTACAGACAAAATATTTACATTAAAAATATATATTTTGCAGACTGCAAATCATATTTATGTTTTGAAATCATGTTTTTGCATGTGGCGCCACCTACCGCCGTCTACCAATCATTGCAGTCAGTAGAGTCTCAGCTGCCGAGCAACCGCGGTTTTGCCAGTTACGCCAGAAAACTAAACCTAAAAGACCTCGGTATTTTGAATTTGAATGTAGTAACCGTTTTTGGCCACATTCTTACATATGGCACCTTTTAAATATTAATTTGTAGTTTTTAACTTGTTTTAGATGCAAATTACATGTGACTAGTTTTTGATTTAATTAGTTATGAAAGGATTGTCAAATTTAAAAAAAGGGACAGGGACTTGAAAGAAAGACTTTCGAAACATCTACTTGTCACTTTAGGCTACAGTGGAGGTTGGGGGCGCGGTCTTCTCTCACATTTGCGAGAAATGCCCGAAAACTCCCTGCGTTTATGCACACAAGTGTTGACAGCGGTGTGTTGTGTGTGCGTGCAGGCTTGTGAAATGTCACAGTTTCCTGCTTGACACCCGACAACAGACAGGTATGCGTCCAGGAAGTCACTCCAAACCCATTCTTCCTGTGCGTATGAAAGAAGCCCCACGGCTGGCCCTGCTGTTTATAGTGACTCTGGAAGTGGAGGAGGCAAGTGTGTACTTGTGAACGCCCAAATTCGGATGTGTGCGTAGGTCCTCAAAAATTGACTTGCCCATTGCACCAGAAAGATGACATGCTTTATCGTCTAGTGCAGGGGTGTCAAACTAATTTTCACTGAGGGCCACATCAGCATAATGGTTACCCCTCAAAGGGCCAGATGTAACTGTCATACAGAATAAATGCAACTAAATGTAACCAAATATAATGTAAAATAAAGGTAACTACTCCGTAACATATTGCTTAATAACTTTCTGTATTTATTACTTATTCAATTTCGCTCGTGGCATACTGCACAATGATACACTGTGATCTAGTGGCAGTGCCGTCACTTTGTCACACAATCGCCATGCATTGTGGGAAATGTAGTCTATGGTCAACGCACGCCTGAAAGCAGCACAGACCTATTTTAACACAGATTAATCACTCGTGGGCCACATAAAATGACGTGGCGGGCCACGAGTTTGACACATGTGATCTAGTGCCACAGGGTAACAAAAGCGTTGATGTCGCTGGTGAATGGATAGTAGACACATCCAGTAAAAGCCTGTTAAATTGTCATGAATTTCTTAATTAAACTTAAATCTGACATGGTTTTCCACTACATAGTCTTGGTTGATGTTGCCTGGTACGTTTTTTAGTACCTGCTCTTGCAAGGTTCCAAGTGAGCTGAGTCGGTCTCCAACATTTGGCAAGCAAATCTCAAAAATCTCAATATTTTGTCTGGTGTCTGGTGTATTTAGTGACAGCACAGCCAAAAGTGGCGATTGCGAGTGGCATCATGAACATTGTTTTGCACATCCTAGGCTGGCTCTTGAAGAACACAAAACCTGAAGTATCACTTTAGGATTAGAGACACAATCCACACCTGATTTAGACCTCCTATATAAATCATCATATATCCGACTCATATACTGCTGAGGGACAAGTGTCTTCTTAATGGCAGGTACAAAATAAGTACAATATTGTGTTGCTATGTTGATCATTATTTTGGTTGCTTTGTTACACACAGCCGGGTGAACAGGATACACTCACTGCACACCAGTTGTTTTAAAGCAGAAACATCGACACACACTTTGCAGTATACCCAGGCAGCCTTGTACCATCATACACTCTGTTGACAGCGATCGTCAGCACAGCCCCTCCGGGCTCACACGTCGGACTCCATGAGGGTGAGAGACTTTCCAACACAGGGATGGATGAGGAGAATGAGTTCAGATGGAGGAGAGGGCCTCATAAAGAGACACATTTGCAAACCGGAAGGGAGTTATGCAAATGAGTTAGTCATTCTGGGGCTCTTAAAAGAGAGGAGGCCAGATTAGGGGCAAGTTAATCTGCATGTTGGTAACATACGTCTGTTATGTGAATAAACCTAGTTTCGTCACCTTCAGTGCATTTATACTCCTTCCCCTGCCCAACATCTACACACATATAAAATATGGAGAAAATTAAAAGTAATTGAGCTCAATCTTCAATGTTGAGATGTGCAATTTCCTATGATAAAATATGCATGTTTGAAACTCCATAAAAGGTTCCTGTCTTTGTTTTCCTTTTTCCTGACCTCCTCCACCAAGATATGGAATGATTCCATCTAAAGAAAAATAGATGTGGATTATGTGAAATGGAGAATGAGTCACAATGTATTAGGTTTCTTCTAACTGTATATATAGTATATAGAGCACAAACAGTTGTCTATTTCTGTACAGGCTGGAGTCTGCAAGCCTGCCTGTGTACAATGAAAGTAACAGCTATTCACCCAGAGAGTAGAGTTGGAGCTAAGTCGGTCAGCCAGTTCTGGCAGCTGTGGCTCTCACAGCTGTTGTCAGCACCATGAAAACATCCTGTGTCTTATGTGACACCTATCGAAACCTGGTGTATAATTTACACAGGAAGGGAAGAGCAACACCTGAGCCCCGTCTGTCAGGAGGCAGGAGCCAGCATGTACAGCTCTGAGGATTCCACAGCCGTGTTATTTTGTGAAATTCTGGTGTTTGAAATCCTTTATTCAGATTTACTTCTGCAGCTCTTGTGTCCCCGTGGGCTAAAAATCACAGATTTTCTCTATGGACATTGGTGGGGGGGGGGAGTCTGCGGTTTACAAACTTGTTGCTCGTGAGAAACGGTAGATAAAAAAAAGGAATAAAAATACTATTAAGATTAAGTAAGGCATAGATTTTATATGGTAAGTCTTTTGTTTAGTACCCAGAATGTGTTTTCCCCTGTGTCCCTGCTGGCAGCCGTGTTTCCAGTCAAAGCAAACATCATTTATCAACATTGTTGTGCTGACACATTCAAATATTTCAAATCATTTCAGCTTGAACGCCACATCCTGAATATCTGACTCTTAAACCTGAATAATGATTTCATATGCTCATGATATAATTGCTGTATAATAATAACCAATTATAACTGTTATAACCATTAATTTAATGGTGTACTAAGATTCCTGCCACAGAACTGCATGCATGTCATGCATTCCCCTTCCTTCCACTCTGTTGCTTTTATCTCTTTCCAGATATGCTGCACACATTGCGCCTGACACTGACCCACAGCACTGGAGTCTGTGTATACATGTAAAAGGTGAGAAAGCTGAGAGTGAGCCGTGGATTTGAAATGAGATATTTGATATTTTGGGAGAAAACTCCCTCTGCTCCTCTTCACGCAGTCGCCTCAGTTTACAGATTCTTTGCCATCTCAGTTTCACAGAAAGTAAAACGTCAAGAACACTCGTTCTGTTTATTCATGGCTTAAATGGTATGTAAAGTCATGCAATGCATGTGTATGGACGCTGCAGTGAAGGGTGAGTTCATGGTCTCAGAGGCTGTTTCTTAGAACCCCACAAGAGGGCAGTAAAGTGCAGGCCATTATTTTATTCGAATCATTGTGTAAATGAGTTCAAATAGTCAGTGAGAACAATTGAAGCCTATCACCTCAACAGGACTCCCTCTGTGTTTCTCAGTACAGTTTAATTTTGTTTGTAACCCAAATGTAATCAGTCATCATGTTTTCATTGACTTTATATCCAAAATATATCCAAAAATGACTGTTAACATAAATAGTGTTACATGATACTGAAATTTTATTTTACATAGTTTACAAGCTGCACTGTTCTCCACACCATATATTTTTATATGTGTTTCTATTTTTTATACTAATTTTTAGGCTTGTATTTTGAATTATTTTTTCTTTATTCATTTATTGCTTCTTTTTTATTTTGTCCCCTTGCCTGTTTTATTCATATTGTATATAATATTTGTTAACATTATTGTTTGCATAATGTTTTATTTCGTAGCCGTGCTCATCTCATGTGATTTACTTCTTGTTTTATTTTGTACATGTGATTTATTACATATTCCACTCCTTGTTTCATCTTGTTGCTCGCTGTGTCCCATTTTTTTTAGTTGTGCTTGTCAGTGTACTTCCTGTTTTATTTTGTTATCCGCGCCTGTCTCTCTTGGTTTACTTCCTTTTTTTTATTTTGTAGCCGATTTTCGATCACTTCCTGTTTTATTTTGTAGCCGCTTGTCGATCACTTCCTATTTAATTTTGTAGCCCTTTCTCAGCCGTTTGTCGGTCACTTGTCAATTTACGTCCTGTTTTATTTTGTAGATTTGCTTTTCAATTTACTTCCTGTTTTATTTTGTCACGCGTGTGTCTCCCTTGGTTTACTTTATGTATTAATTTGTAGCCGTTTCTCAACCACTTCTTGTTTTATTTTTTAGCCGTTTGTCGGTCACTTCTAGTTGTATTTTGTTATCGAGCTTGTCAATTTACGTCCTATTTTATTGTGGAATTGTGCTTGTCAATATACTTCTTGTTTTATTTCATAGCCGTGCATGTCTCACACAGGTTACTTCCTGTCTGTCCAAATCACGACCACCTGTGCCACCTCCTCCTTTCCGTGAGTGTTATATATTCTTTAATAATGTGGAATAAGTACATTTTCATTAGGTTAGAGGACTGGAAGACATGAATAAACATAGGTGTGTAAAATTGTTAAACGCTTAACAGTAATTATCTTTATAATTGCCGAAACAATTGAATCCATTTTATTTATTTTTTTCCCTCCTTTAACATGAAGTGCATTTTGGGAGCTTCCTCCTTTAATCCTCAGAGTAACACGTCCTGGTTCTGGTCCTGCAGAGCTCAACAGAATCTTTACACTCTCTAACCGTAAGTACCAACACTGCTCTCATACACATTTGTGAACAAAAAACACTGCGTGCATGATGAACGTCTCCAGTTCAGTGACTGCCCTCTGGTGGATTGTGAAGGCATTGGAGTCAGCACAAGTATACAATACAGTGTTGTGATAATAAATTGTAAAATACATACACACGTCCGTGTGTGTGTGTTTGTGTGTATATATACATTTAAAATGCTGAGAAATAGAGAAAAATATCTCCTATAGTGAGTGTTTAATATATGAGTGTTTAACATTTGTTAAACTTCTCAATTAATTTCTTCTCTGTCCAAAGATTTGCAAATACTTTCAAATTGCGATGTTTTTGAAGGTGTTGTTTTGACCGAAAATCTAAATCGTTGATTTGTAATGATGCATTTAAATATAATAAATAACATTGCATCATTTCACCGGGCAGTTAAATTTTGATGACATCTATAATAATGACTCTCCTTCATTCCAGTTTGAGAAATGTATAATATTTATGCATCCCATAGAGTGGTCTTTTCGCACATATATGCATTATGAAGGTCTACTTACATACATTGACTTATTTTTATGGTCAAAAACCTCCTAGTTGCTGTAAATGAGTAGACAACATACTTTTTTATGACGTTTTTGGACGACATACTGTACTATGACGTTTTTTACCATTTTTGAACGACATACTATACTATGACGTTGTTGGATGACATACTATACTATGACGTTTCTAACCTTTTTTGGACAATATTTTTGCTGCATTCCATTTGGAGCGCAGCTCAGATGCTCCGTCTTAGATGTGCCAAATCAAACATCTGAGGACTTGATTACAGTTGGGAAGCTTGGAACCTGTTATGATAGCATCATCTTTTCTTATTGTAGCTTCCAGTTCATATATGGACTTGGACTTCCTTGTTGCTGCTGATTTGGCTTGGGCTGTTATCCTTTTGCAATGGCTTAGCTGCCATAGTGACAAAATACTGACAAGGACGACAGGATAACAACAAGAACTTGCTCAAGAATAATGCACAAGTCTAGATATACATGTATCTTTGTAGGTGTGGTTTCATTAATATGAAAAAAAAAAGGATTTTCATAAGACCATGATTGGACTATCTTCACATCTGCTTTTTTATAGATATTGGGACAAAGAAATGCAAAAAATGATGGGAAAAATGCAATATTTTAGAAACCAATGAAGATAGAGATATCAGACTGGTACGTCGACGACATACTATACTATGACGTTTTTGACCATTTTTGGACGACATACTATTTACATTTAGTAAAAATGTACACTATTTCTACATTTTAGAAACCAATGAAGATAGATATATCAGACTGGTACCAAATACATTTGTATTCAACTTTCATTGACACTGTAGGCCTAAATGCATTATTTTGGAAGTTATTTACGAAAAACTGATTGTTTCTTTTACTGTTCTATATATAAATTCAATGTTTAACTTTTGACATGTTCATTGTACTTTGTAATAAAATGCGTTGCCTTTATTTTGACATGTTCCGCTACTACACGGTGTTTCCGGTTTAGTTTGATCTCATTTTCTTTGTTTTTCTCGCTGTTAGATGTTCTTCTAGCCTGTGATTGGTCACTTTCTACCTGGGGCGGTTTTTTTTTTAATATATACCCCCTGTTTACGCCCGCCTCCAGTCTTCTGGAGGTCTGCTCGCTGTCTCCACGTTAGCATCGACATATGAGCAGCTGTTAGCAGCGAATGTCATCTCTGCCAACGACTTTAAACGCATTTGAAGACCGTCGTCATTGTGTGGCTCGTACGTCAGCAGCAGCAGCAGAGCAGCAGCACGAACAGCGGAGGAACTAAGGTTAAATCGCTTTCTTTCCTTAGCACGAGGCTCCAGGTGGCTAGTTAGCATGCTATTAGCTTATTAGCTTCACGTCGCTCCCCATATACACGGTGAAAAAACACCAGATATAACGATGTAATTGAACGAATCATTAAAAATAACAGTGTGGCCGCGGGTCCTTAAAAAGTCAATGTTCCTAAAAATAAGGCCTTAAATATGTGTGTGTCTTGGCTAAAGCGTCTACAGGTGGCGGGCAGCATTGATTAACCACTCGACAACATGGAACAGTGCAAGTTTAATCACAAATGGCTTAAAAAATAATGAATATTCTTGGTTGAGGTCGGTGCCTTGCAGCGCGTATGAAGCTAGCTGCATCATATGTCGTAAAAATGTTCCACTATTGATATGTATTTCCATTGTAAGTTTGGTCTTTCGTTTAGAGGTGGTATTAAAAAGTCGTAAAAGGCTTAAATTTAACTTGTTTATACATGTAGACACCCGGATTTTAAATGACTGAAATGTCACTTTTTAAAATTAGTAAAATTAATTATGAATGTTTATGTTTTGACAATGTTTTTGTATATATACTTTTGTAACAATTGAACATAATGTAGTTTTTGCAAATCATGCTGCCTTTTATGATAAATTGAATCCAGTATTCACAAAATAAATGTCAAACTTCGAATAATCCTGGGTTAGGGTCAGTTATTTGTGTGTAGAACAGGTGTCTTTCTAATCTAATCTAATCCAATTTAAAAACAACAAGAGCAATGAATAAAACATCCAAATTAAAGTGGGCCGTTTAATCTAAATAATGTGATTCATTATTTTCAATGTGTGCCTCTAAACTGTGACACTGTAGACAAACTGATGTGGCAAGTCTGTTCTGATCTTTTGTACTTGACTTCTGAAAGACCACGAGTTAAACCATGTCCTCTCTTCTCATCTGCAGAAACTGGAGATGTCCATCTTATCCATGACGTCGGCTGCTTCTTCCACCGCTCTGAGACAATGAGTATTCACGTCCATTTGTATTGTGTTTAGTCTGCTCCATGAGCTTGGCGATGTAGCCAAACAGTGGAGAAGAAACTCTGTTCTTCCTCGCTTCCCTACATCTCCATAAAGTAATGCACGTGTTTATTGTTGTAGTGTGATTTGTTTATCTGAATAAAGCTAAAAATTAATGACAAACATTTCGTGTTGGTAGTATTTTGTGCTAAAAGTCCATTTCTATTTTATTAGCTATATTGATTTGGTTTAGTGAAGTTGTGTCTGTCAGCAGGTGAACACAGATTATCAGCTGAGACGACAAAGTTGAACCTCAAAGTAACAGTAGTAAACTTTGACAGAGGAGAGTCTTCAGTGATCGTACTGACACAACTTTAGTGATAAGTGTAAGACTACACCACCTCTGAAGTTGTGTCACTACGATCACTGAAGACTCTTCTGTCAAAGTTTACTAGTGTTACTTTGAGGTTCAACTTTGTCGTCTCAGCTGATAATCTGTGTTCTCTGCTGACTGATATTAGCTGTTTGTTATATTGAGCTGGTACTTAAGCTTTTTTTAACTCTGTCATTGCCTTGCTTAGTGTCACTTTAGTAAATGTTTAACTTATAATTTTTCCACTTTGTTGTGTTTAAATTCTTTCAACAGCTCCTCTGGTTGATCTTTGTTAGAATGTATTCTGTCTTTAGCTCCAGTTGTAACTGGTTCATTAAATGTACTTATAATATATAGTTTGTCTTTAAATAAATTTACTCATGGCATAAAGAAAATTGTGAGATTGAATTGTTTAGAAAAAACATTTGAAACAAAGTATAGTTGAAGTTTTTATTTTGAAACAACAATCCCTGCATTGCACTAAACACATGTTTCTCTCCAGAAATTCTTCTTCTTCTTCCAGCAAATAAAGACAGACAAAACTCATGTTCCTTTGACCTTTTATTTAACTTAACAAATGCAAACAATGGTGAAGACTAACTAAACTAGGGAGTGAAAGGGGTTGGCCAGATCTCTTACTATTTGTAGTACAGCTTGGAGGAAACAATTGTTACATGACTCCATCTTCATCCTGGAAGACAAAGCACAACAAGTTCAACAAACACCACTAACGTGGTGACATGCTGCAACACAACATACTCACATGACCGTGCAGTTGTCTCTTCAAGGAGCGTCTGGTTCTTCAGCCAAGTGGAGCAGCATCAACAGATCCTGCAGAAGACACAACATAAGTCACTCTGACATGGGGATAAAGGGCTAAGAGTCACTCAGCCAGGATAGAGGACTTTAGAAAATACTTCTTGATTGAGATGTTAGCAAACATTAGCACAAGTAGTAAAAGATCAATGTCTTCTCTGGTTCCAGATCAATGAGTGGAAGCTGCTCAAGGGTATGACACATGGACCCTCGTTTCGAACACCAATGAAGATGAATGCAATTTAAACCCAGTCCATGTAGGACAATGACAGACAACAAGTCTGCAGTCAAACAAATTTGACTTTCTTCAGATGTTAGCCAACATTAGCACTAAAAGATGAGTCCACATTTAGCAAGGGGATAATGGAAGACATTTAAAAATGGCATCTTCAGATATTAGCTTGTTGCATGAATGACTCAAAGCTGTTGGTAACAAGGACTATAGTAGTGAAGGGAAGATGCATTTTAATCCAAATTTAGCAAGGGGATAATGGAGACAATGGAAGACATTTAAAAATGTCATCTTCAGACATTAGCATTAGCTTGTTGCATGAATTGCTAATGGCCTTTTTGGATTGTTGGTAACAGGAAGGACACAAGGAACTATAGTAGCAAAGGGAAGATGCAATTTACTCCAAATTTAGCAAGGGGATAATGGGGACAATGGAATACATTTAAAAATGTCATCTTCAGACATTAGCTTCTTCCAAATAGCAGCTTGTTGCATGAATGACTCAAAGCTAACCACCTTTTTGGATTGTGGCTAACAGGAAGGACACAAACACTAAGTCACTCCAACTTCAGGACAATTTCTAAAGCAGTTAAAGTTAGACTTGAAGCAATTTAAACCAAAATTTAGCAAGACTACATTTTGAAAATGACATCTTTACATGTTAGCCTACAGCATTAGCACAAATGTTCAGTGTCTTCCAAATTAGCAGCTTTTTGGATTGTGGCCAACAGGAACGACTAAGGTAGCGAGTGAAAAATAGATTGCAAAATGCCTGACCTAAAATAAACACCAACAAGTAACTTTGTTTAAATGCCTTTGAGCAAATGTTTATTCAACACAACTGCAAACACTTTCCATGACGTGTACCTGAGAGGGTTCACTTCCTGCATGACTCCTTCAAACATCAGAGTCTGAAATAAAGACAAAAAAGGTTCAAGCACATTTTGTCCAGGTCAATAAAGGAAAAACAGAACATTACAATCCGTCCTTTGGCGCCATCTTGTGGTCAAACAGAATAGTGATTTACCTGCTTCTGTCAGATTGTTGGCCAAGCTTCCACTGCTGCAGGGAAAGTCAGCGCATGGATCAGGAATCCTGAAGAAATACAAGTTTCAAAGAAAATACATTGCAAGAGGAGAATGTGACATTTAAAAACAAAACAGAGTTTTGCAGCTCATACCTCTGGCTGCAAGGACTTGAATAGATGGAGTCTCTCTTTAGAATCATTCTTTGGCACCTGAATGAGATCAAGAGAAAAACATGAATACAGAGGAAATGTAGTCACTAGTCAAGGCAGCAGTGGATTAACACCTGTGTGCCATGATGTAAAAACAATCATTTCTCTGTGGAAAATGGTGCAGGGAGTAAGTTTAAGATGCTAAAAGCCACATTAGCTTCCATTGCTGTGAGCACATGGGAAATAGTCACCTGATGAAAGTCTCCTGCAGTGACTCAGGATGGAGCTTCTGAAACCTGTAAGAGAGTAAAAAACAAAGATAAAGGTTAGAGAACACACCGTTATGACAGCAAACGTGATTAGAACAAAACATACACAATGCTGTAGTTACCTGGAGCTAGAGTTGAATGGTGGACCTTGTTTATCACAGCTTTCAGTTTAACCAGGATTCTGAAACCGAGAAAAGAGAAGACGTTAAAGACAAAGTTTAAGAAGTATTACAATATAAACATTATATCATTCTCACCTGTGTGCAGTCCGTCTCTTGTTCAGGTTCACTTGAACAGGAAGTGACGCCGACTCTGGGCGGAAGCGGAATAAAAGAACCGGAAGTGAGGAGGCTGGATTCAGGCCGTGTGTCTGGCGTCTTTCCTTCACCTGGTGAAGAATAATGATGTAAGTTAATGACAAAAAAACACACGTAAACAAAAACTCCACTAGTTTTCTATCTAAAGTCATTTTCTACACACCTCCTTCGTGAGTCTCGGTGTTACCGCTGGAGTTTGGACTGGTTCGTCACGCTAACCGAACCTGTTAAGTGATGAACGTAATAAAAGTTAAAATGTTCGTAAAAGGTGGGATTCTTTCACAAACGTCGAAGAGACGAATCGTTCAACTCGATCCAACGGAGCCGGAACAAATCCTAGATACAAGGTTTTTGGAAAGAAAGTCACTAATTAAAGTGGAAGTTGACAAAAGTGGCAGAAATATGAACGGGGTTTAGTTTCTCGCACTCACCGAGCAGACATCACGCCGGGTTGATGAGCAGTATTTCAGTCGCAGAGTCTGAGAAAACACAAAACGACACGCTAAAATGTGAAGAGGATTAAAGACAAAAGGATCAGCTCAGTGTTTTTACTTCACCTTCAGTTCAGGCTCAGCTGCTCAGGTGATGCTTCACTGAGGCGCAGCAGAGAATGAATGAAGTAGCTGAAGGAGTTGACTTATATACACACGCACACACACACACAGGTGTGGGTGCTTGGCCTAATCACCTGCTCATTTTCGTCACCTGTGACACCTGGCCGCCTGGGGGGGCGTGGCCTCCGCTCCACGTGACCTCACGTGCAACAATCTCATTTGTTGGGGGTTGAGGGTGCTAAAAACCATACTTCCCCTTTTAAGTCTTGAAATGTTCTTGCAATTCCTATGACTTGAAAGTCAGGCTGTGACTAAAATATATATATTTTTTCTATTCCTCTCCAGGGAAAACCAAAAGACACACAACACTTGAAGTGAACTGCTCTCCCTGCAGACTCCCGACTTCATCTCCCTCCAGGGACGCTGGGAGGTTCTTTTAGTGGGGGTCAGCACTTCCCTTGTTCCGGTCTCCCTCCCATATTTGTCTGTTTATATTTGTTCAATATGTTTTAACTTTGTTCTTGATTGTTCATTCATCCCAGTGCCCAGTGTTAGGACTCTGTATTTGTATTTCTATTGCAGCAGTAGGGTTCTCGGTATGTTTTTCTAATAGTTTTTTATCCTAATGGCATCGAATGGTTTTACATGGGACCAGTAGGTTTGTAATGTTTTAGCATCCTAATGGGACCAGTAAGTTCCTAATGGGGTTCCAATTCATTTTTTAACCGCATTCTACTGGATTTTTCAGCAGGGTTAAAACACGACAGTGAAAGAAATGTAATGTCCAGACCAGTTCCTTGTTGTCTTGTGTGATTTTATTGTCCAAAAAGCAAAACATCACAAAAAAATAATGGAATTGTCTCTGGAGAAAAAAATGGAGAGTAACTTTTGGTTCTATATTGGTTATTCTACATAAATCATAATCCATCCAATAAAATCCATAATCCAACCATCCATAACTTCCTGTTTTATATTGTTACCCATGTTTTTCCTCTCTTGATTTACTTTCTGTTTTATTTTGTAGCCGTGCTTGTCCCACACAGGTCACTTCCTGTTGTGTTAGTGTTGTCACCGATTGGCAGCTTCCTTCACAGTCACAATGACATTTGTAAGTTTATTTTGGTTACTTTTGTTTCGTGTATTCACCTTTTGAGTGAACTAAACCCTGTTTTAATGTAAAATTAAAAAATCATATTACTTCAAATTCTACCACGAGTTAGCATCATTCAAAATGACTCAAAATCAGACTGGTTTACACAACTCATACTGATGAAGTGATGATTTTTTTTATTGTAGTTCTTGTCCACATCATTTCTTTATTATTATTTTAAATAGACTATATACTGTGAGTCAGTAAAAACTGTTGATGAATGATGTGAAGGAACAGGGAAAGTATTTTGTAATTTATTCAAATGTTTCAATCATTCTGTTTTTTGTCAGATAGTTGATACAAAGTGTGTTACATTATTTTCGTGTCCGACTGTGAAATGTAAAACAGTGATGTGTGTGACGCAGTGGGGAGACTATTTAATAAACACTTTCACACATAATGCTTTTGTGCGCATTCACATTTTATTTCACAACTTGTACAAAATAGATATGTGCATGTGTATATGACTGTGAATATTAACAAAGATACTAATTTGAAACCTCTGTCCTTGCTTACAGAGGTTATAGTGTGTATAATATGTCGTCCAAAATTGGTCAAAAGCATCATAGTATAGTATGTCGTCCAAAATTGGTCAAAATTGGTCAAAAACGTCATAGTATAGTATGTCGTCCAAAAATGGACAAAATTGGTCAAAAACGTCATAGTATAGTATGTCATCCAAAAATGGACAAAATTGGTCAAAAACGTCATAGTATAGTATGTCATCCAAAAATTGACAAAATTGGTCAAAAACGTCATAGTATAGTATGTCGTCCAAGAATGGACAAAAACGTCATAGTATAGTATGTCGTCCAAGAATGGACAAAAACAACATAGTATAGTATCTTGTCCAAAAGTGGTCAAAAACGTCATAGTATAGTATGTCTTCAAAAAATGGACAAAATTGGTCAAAAACGTCATAGTACAGTATGTCATCCAAAAAAGATCAAAAAGTCATAGTATAGTATGTTGTTTGAGAATGGACGAAAACATCATATTATAGTATGTCGTCAAAAAATGGTCAAAATTGGTCAAAAACGTCATAGTATAGTATGTTGTCCAAAAATGGACAAAAATGTCATAGTATGGTATGTCGTCCAAAAATGGACACAAACGTCATAGTATAGCATGTCGTCCAAAAATGGACAAAAACGTCATAGTATATAGTATGTTGTCAATAAATGGACACAAACGTCATAGTAAAGTATGTCATCAAAAAATGGTAAAAAAATGGTCGATAACGTCATAGATTAGTATGTCGTCCAAAAAAGGACAAAAACGTCATAGTAAAGTATGTCGTCCAAAAATGGACAAAAACGTCATAGTATTTTTTGCCTTCCGAGAATGGACAAAAACGTCATAGTACAGTATGTTGTCCAAAAATGGACAAAAATGTCATAGTATGGTATGTCGTCCAAAAATGGACACAAACATCATAGTATAGCATGTCGTCCAAAAATGGTAAAAAATGTCATAGTATAGCATGTTGTCCAAAAATGGTAAAAAACATCATAGTATAGTATGTTGTCCATAAATGGACACAAATGTCATTGTAAAGTATGTGGTCCAAAAATGGACAAAAACGTCATAGTATATAGTATGTTGTCAATAAATGGACACAAACGTCATAGTAAAGTATGTCGTCAAAAAATGGTCAAAAATGGTCGATAACGTCATAGTATAGTATGTCGTCCAAAAATGGACAAAAACGTCATAGTAAAGTATGTCGTCCAAAAATGATCAAAAACGTCATCGTATAGTATGCCTTCCGAGAATGGACAAAAACGTCATAGTATAGTATGTCGTCCAAAAATGGTCAAAATTGGTCAAAAATGTCATAGTATAGTATGTCGTCCAAGAATGGACAAAAACAACATAGTATAGTATGTCCTCCAAAATTGGTAAAAATTGGTCAAAAACGTCATAGTATAGTATGTCGTCCAAGAATGGACAAAAACGTCATAGTATAGTATGTCGTCCAAGAATGGACAAAAACGTCATAGTATAGTATGTCGTCCAAGAATGGACAAAAACGTCATAGTATAGTATGTCGTCCAAGAATGGAAAAAAACAACATAGTATAGTATGTCGTCCAAAATTGGTCAAAATTGGTCAAAAACGTCATAGTATAGTATGTCGTCCAAAAATTGACAAAATTGGTCAAAAACGTCATAGTATAGTATGTCGTCCAGGAATGGACAAAAACAACATAGTATAGTATGTCGTCCGAAAATGGTCAAAATTGGTCAAAAACGTCATAGTATAGTATGTCGTCCAAAAATGGACAAAAATGTCATAGTATGGTATGTCGTCCAAGAATGGACAAAAACGTCATAGTATAGTATGTCGTCCAAAAATTGACAAAATTGGTCAAAAACGTCATAGTATAGTATGTCATCCAAGAATGGACAAAAACGTCATAGTATAGTATGCCTTCCGAGAATGGACAAAAACGTCATAGTATAGTATGTCGTCCAAAAATTGACAAAATTGGTCAAAAACGTCATAGTATAGTATGTCGTCCAAGAATGGACAAAAACGTCATAGTATAGTATGTCGTCCAAGAATGGACAAAAACGTCATAGTATAGTATGTCGTCCAAGAATGGACAAAAACGTCATAGTATAGTATGTCGTCCAAGAATGGAAAAAAACAACATAGTATAGTATGTCGTCCAAAATTGGTCAAAATTGGTCAAAAACGTCATAGTATAGTATGTCGTCCAAAAATTGACAAAATTGGTCAAAAACGTCATAGTATAGTATGTCGTCCAGGAATGGACAAAAACAACATAGTATAGTATGTCGTCCGAAAATGGTCAAAATTGGTCAAAAACGTCATAGTATAGTATGTCGTCCAAAAATGGACAAAAATGTCATAGTATGGTATGTCGTCCAAGAATGGACAAAAACGTCATAGTATAGTATGTCGTCCAAAAATTGACAAAATTGGTCAAAAACGTCATAGTATAGTATGTCATCCAAGAATGGACAAAAACGTCATAGTATAGTATGCCTTCCGAGAATGGACAAAAACGTCATAGTATAGTATGTCGTCCAAAAATTGACAAAATTGGTCAAAAACGTCATAGTATAGTATGTCGTCCAGGAATGGACAAAAACAACATAGTATAGTATGTCGTCCGAAAATGGTCAAAATTGGTCAAAAACGTCATAGTATAGTATGTCGTCCAAAAATGGACAAAAATGTCATAGTATGGTATGTCGTCCAAAAATGGACACAAACGTCATAGTATAGCCTGTCGTCCAAAACTGGTAAAAAATGTCATAGTATAGCATGTCGTCCAAAAATGGTAAAAAACATCATAGTATAGTATGTTGTCAATAAATGGACACAAACGTCATAGTAAAGTATGTCGTCAAAAAATGGTCAAAAATGGTCGATAACGTCATAGTATAGTATGTCGTCCAAAAATGGACAAAAACGTCATAGTAAAGTATGTCGTCCAAAAATGATCAAAAAAGCATCGTATAGTATGCCTTCCGAGAATGGACAAAAACGTCAGAGTATAGTATGTCGTCCAAAAGTGGTCAAAATTGGTAAAAAACGTCATAGTATAGTATGTCGTCCAAGAATGGACAAAAACAACATAGTATAGTATGTCGTCCAAAAATGGTCAAAATTGGTCAAAAACGTCATAGTATAGTATGTCGTCCAAGAATGGACAAAAACGTCATAGTATAGTATGTCGTCCAAAAATGGTCAAAATTGGTCAAAAACGTCATAGTATAGTATGTCGTCCAAGAATGGACAAAAACGTCATAGTATAGTATGTTGTCCAAGAATGGACAAAAACAACATAGTATAGTATGTCGTCCAAAATTGGTCAAAATTGGTCAAAAACGTCATAGTATAGTATGTCGTCCAAAAATGGTCAAAATTGGTCAAAAACGTCATAGTATAGTATGTCGTCCAAGAATGGACAAAAACGTCATAGTATAGTATGTCGTCCAAGAATGGACAAAAACAACATAGTATAGTATGTCGTCCAAAATTGGTCAAAATTGGTCAAAAACGTCATAGTATAGTATGTCGTCCAAGAATGGACAAAAACGTCATAGTATAGTATGTCGTCCAAGAATGGACAAAAACGTCATAGTATAGTATGTCGTCCAAAAATGGACAAAAATGTCATAGTATGGTATGTCGTCCAAGAATGGACAAAAACGTCATAGTATAGTATGTCGTCCAAGAATGGACAAAAACAACATAGTATAGTATGTCGTCCAAAATTGGTCAAAATTGGTCAAAAACGTCATAGTATAGTATGTCGTCCAAAAATTGACAAAATTGGTCAAAAACGTCATAGTATAGTATGTCATCCAAGAATGGACAAAAACGTCATAGTATAGTATGCCTTCCGAGAATGGACAAAAACGTCATAGTATAGTATGTCGTCCAAAAATTGACAAAATTGGTCAAAAACGTCATAGTATAGTATGTCGTCCAGGAATGGACAAAAACAACATAGTATAGTATGTCGTCCGAAAATGGTCAAAATTGGTCAAAAACGTCATAGTATAGTATGTCGTCCAAAAATGGACAAAAATGTCATAGTATGGTATGTCGTCCAAAAATGGACACAAACGTCATAGTATAGCCTGTCGTCCAAAACTGGTAAAAAATGTCATAGTATAGCATGTCGTCCAAAAATGGTAAAAAACATCATAGTATAGTATGTTGTCAATAAATGGACACAAACGTCATAGTAAAGTATGTCGTCAAAAAATGGTCAAAAATGGTCGATAACGTCATAGTATAGTATGTCGTCCAAAAATGGACAAAAACGTCATAGTAAAGTATGTCGTCCAAAAATGATCAAAAAAGCATTGTATTGTATGCCTTCCGAGAATGGACAAAAACGTCAGAGTATAGTATGTCGTCCAAAAGTGGTCAAAATTGGTAAAAAACGTCATAGTATAGTATGTCGTCCAAGAATGGACAAAAACAACATAGTATAGTATGTCGTCCAAAAATGGTCAAAATTGGTCAAAAACGTCATAGTATAGTATGTCGTCCAAGAATGGACAAAAACGTCATAGTATAGTATGTCGTCCAAAAATGGTCAAAATTGGTCAAAAACGTCATAGTATAGTATGTCGTCCAAGAATGGACAAAAACGTCATAGTATAGTATGTTGTCCAAGAATGGACAAAAACAACATAGTATAGTATGTCGTCCAAAATTGGTCAAAATTGGTCAAAAACGTCATAGTATATAGTATGTCGTCCAAAAATGGTCAAAATTGGTCAAAAACGTCATAGTATAGTATGTCGTCCAAGAATGGACAAAAACGTCATAGTATAGTATGTCGTCCAAGAATGGACAAAAACAACATAGTATAGTATGTCGTCCAAAATTGGTCAAAATTGGTCAAAAACGTCATAGTATAGTATGTCGTCCAAGAATGGACAAAAACGTCATAGTATAGTATGTCGTCCAAGAATGGACAAAAACGTCATAGTATAGTATGTCGTCCAAAAATGGACAAAATTGGTCAAAAACGTCATAGTATAGTATGTCGTCCAAGAATGGACAAAAACGTCATAGTATAGTATGTTGTCCAAGAATGGACAAAAACAACATAGTATAGTATGTCGTCCAAAATTGGTCAAAATTGGTCAAAAACATCATAGTATAGTATGTCGTCCAAAAATGGTCAAAATTGTTCAAAAACGTCATAGTAAAGTATGTCGTCCAAGAATGGACAAAAACGTCATAGTATAGTATGTCGTCCAAGAATGGACAAAAACAACATAGTATAGTATGTCGTCCAAAATTGGTCAAAAACGTCATAGTATAGTATGTTGTCCAAAAATTGACAAAATTGGTCAAAAACGTCATATTATAGTATGTCATCCAAGAATGGACAAAAACGTCATAGTATAGTATGCCTTCCGAGAATGGACAAAAACGTCATAGTATAGTATGTCGTCCAAAAATTGACAAAATTGGTCAAAAACGTCATAGTATAGTATGTCGTCCAAGAATGGACAAAAACAACATAGTACAGTATGTCGTCCGAAAATGGTCAAAATTGGTCAAAAACGTCATAGTATAGTATGTCGTCCAAGAATGGACAAAAACGTCATAGTATAGTATGTCATCCAAGAATGGACAAAAACGTCATAGTATAGTATGTCGTCCAAGAATGGACAAAAACGTCATAGTATAGTATGTCGTCCAAAAATTGACAAATTTGGTCAAAAAATTCATAGTATAGTATGTCGTCCAAGAATGGACAAAAACAACATAGTATAGTATGTCGTCCGAAAATGGTCAAAATTGGTCAAAAACGTCATAGTATAGTATGTCGTCCAAGAATGGACAAAAACTTCATAGTATAGTATGTCGTCCAAGACTGGACACAAACGTCATAGTATAGCATGTCGTCCAAAAATGGTAAAAAACGTCATAGTATGGTATGTTGTCCATAAATGGACACAAATGTCATTGTAAAGTATGTGGTCCAAAAATGGACAAAAACGTCATAGTATATAGTATGTTGTCAATAAATGGACACAAACGTCATAGTAAAGTATGTCGTCAAAAAATGGTCAAAAATGGTCGATAACGTCATAGTATAGTATGTCGTCCAAGAATGGACAAAAACAACATAGTATAGTATGTCGTCCAAAATTGGTCAAAATTGGTCAAAAACGTCATAGTATAGTATGTCGTCCAAGAATGGACAAAAACGTCATAGTATAGTTTGTCGTCCAAGAATGGACAAAAACGTCATAGTATAGCATGTCGTCCAAAAATGGACAAAATTGGTCAAAAACGTCATAGTATAGTATGTCGTCCAAGAATGGACAAAAACGTCATAGTATAGTATGTTGTCCAAGAATGGACAAAAACAACATAGTATAGTATGTCGTCCAAAATTGGTCAAAATTGGTCAAAAACGTCATAGTATAGTATGTCGTCCAAAAATGGTCAAAATTGGTCAAAAACATCATAGTATAGTATGTCGTCCAAGAATGGACAAAAACGTCATAGTATAGTATGTCGTCCAAGAATGGACAAAAACAACATAGTATAGTATGTCGTCCAAAATTGGTCAAAAACGTCATAGTATAGTATGTCGTCCAAAAATTGACAAAATTGGTCAAAAACGTCATAGTATAGTATGTCATCCAAGAATGGACAAAAACGTCATAGTATAGTATGCCTTCCGAGAATGGACAAAAACGTCATAGTATAGTATGTCATCCAAAAATTGACAAAATTGGTCAAAAACGTCATAGTATAGTATGTCGTCCAAGAATGGACAAAAACAACATAGTACAGTGTGTCGTCCGAAAATGGTCAAAATTGGTCAAAAACGTCATAGTATAGTATGTCGTCCAAGAATGGACAAAAACGTCATAGTATAGTATGTCGTCCAAGAATGGACAAAAACGTCATAGTATAGTATGTCGTCCAAGAATGGACAAAAACGTCATAGTATAGTATGTCGTCCAAAAATTGACAAAATTGGTCAAAAACGTCATAGTATAGTATGTCGTCCAAGAATGGACAAAAACAACATAGTATAGTATGTCGTCCGAAAATGGTCAAAATTGGTCAAAAACGTCATAGTATAGTATGTCGTCCAAGAATGGACAAAAACTTCATAGTATAGTATGTCGTCCAAGACTGGACACAAACGTCATAGTATAGCATGTCGTCCAAAAATGGTAAAAAACATCATAGTATGGTATGTTGTCCATAAATGGACACAAATGTCATTGTAAAGTATGTGGTCCAAAAATGGACAAAAACGTCATAGTATATAGTATGTTGTCAATAAATGGACACAAACGTCATAGTAAAGTATGTCGTCAAAAAATGGTCAAAAATGGTCGATAACGTCATAGTATAGTATGTCGTCCAAAAAAGGACAAAAACGTCATAGTAAAGTATGTCGTCCAAAAATGATCAAAAACGTCATCGTATAGTATGCCTCCCGAGAATGGACAAAAACGTCAGAGTATAGTATGTCGTCCAAAAATGGTCAAAATTGGTAAAAAACGTCATAGTATAGTATGTCGTCCAAGAATGGACAACATTGGTCAAAAACATCATAGTACAGTATATTGTCCAAAAATGGTCAAAAACATCATAGTAAAGTATGTCGTCCAAGAATGGACAAAAACGTCATAGTATAGTATGTCGTCCAAGAATGGGCAAAAACGTCATAGTATAGTATGTCGTCCAAAAATTGACAAAAACAACAAGTATAGTATGTCGTCCAAAATTGGTCAAAATTGGTCAAAAACGTCATAGTATAGTATGTCGTCCAAGAATGGACAAAACGTCATAGTATAGTATGTCTTCCAAGAATGGACAAAAACGTCATAGTATAGTATGTCGTCCAAGAATGGACAAAAACGTCATAGTATAGTATGTCGTCCAAGAATGGACAAAAACGTCATAGTATAGTATGTCGTCCAAAAATTGACAAAAATTGGTCAAAAACGTCATAGTATAGTATGTCGTCCAAGAATGGACAAAAACAACATAGTATAGTATGTCGTCCAAAAATGGTCAAAATTGGTCAAAAACGTTATAGTATAGTATGTCGTCCAAGAATGGACAAAAACAACATAGTATAGTATGTCGTCCAAAATTGGTCAAAAACGTCATAGTATAGTATGTCGTCCAAAAATTTACAAAATTGGTCAAAAACGTCATAGTATAGTATGTCATCCAAGAATGGACAAAAACGTCATAGTATAGTATGCCTTCCGAGAATGGACAAAAACGTCATAGTATAGTATGTCGTCCAAAAATGGACAAAATTGGTCAAAAACGTCATAGTATAGTATGTCGTCCAAGAATGGACAAAAACAACATAGTATAGTATGTCGTCCAAAAATGGTCAAAATTGGTCAAAAACGTCATAGTATAGTATGTCGTCCAAGAATGGACAAAAACGTCATAGTATAGTATGTCGTCCAAGAATGGACAAAAACGTCATAGTATAGTATGTCGTCCAAGAATGGACAAAAACAACATAGTATAGTATGTCGTCCAAAATTGGTCAAAAACGTCATAGTATAGTATGTCGTCCAAAAATGGTCAAAATTGGTCAAAAACGTCATAGTATAGTATGTCGTCCAAGAATGGACAAAAACGTCATAGTAGAGTATGTCGTCCAAGAATGGACAAAAACGTCGTAGTATAGTATGTCGTCCAAGAATGGACAAAAACGTCATTGTATAGTATGTCGTCCAAGAATGGACAAAAACAACATAGTATAGTATGTCGTCCAAAATTGGTCAAAAACGTCATAGTATAGTATGTCGTCCAAAAATGGTCAAAATTGGTCAAAAACGTCATAGTATAGTATGTCGTCCAAAAATTGACAAAATTGGTCAAAAACGTCATAGTATAGTATGTCATCCAAGAATGGACAAAAACGTCATAGTATAGTATGCCTTCCGAGAATGGACAAAAACGTCATAGTATAGTATGTCGTCCAAAAATTGACAAAATTGGTCAAAAACGTCATAGTATAGTATGTTGTCCAAGAATGGACAAAAACAACATAGTATAGTATGTCGTCCAAAAATTGACAAAATTGGTCAAAAACGTCATAGTATAGTATGTCGTCCAAGAATGGACAAAAACAACATAGTATAGTATGTCGTCCGAAAATTGACAAAATTGGTCAAAAACGTCATAGTATAGTATGTCGTCCAAGAATGGACAAAAACTTCATAGTATAGTATGTCGTCCAAGACTGGACACAAACGTCATAGTATAGCATGTCGTCCAAAAATGGTAAAAAACATCATAGTATGGTATGTTGTCCATAAATGGACACAAATGTCATTGTAAAGTATGTGGTCCAAAAATGGACAAAAACGTCATAGTATATAGTATGTTGTCAATAAATGGACACAAATGTCATAGTAAAGTATGTCGTCAAAAAATGGTTAAAAATGGTCGATAACGTCATAGTATAGTATGTCGTCTTTGACCAATTTTGTCAATTTTCGGACGACATACTATACTATGTTGTTTTTGTTGTATGTCGTCCAAAAATGGACAAAAACGTCATAGTAAAGTATGTCGTCCAAAAATGATCAAAAACGTCATCGTATAGTATGCCTTCCGAGAATGGACAAAAACGTCATAGTATAGTATGTCGTCCAAGAATGGACAAAAACAACAAGTATAGTATGTCGTCCAAAATTGGTCAAAATTGGTCAAAAACGTCATAGTATAGTATGTTGTCCAAGAATGGACAAAAACGTCATAGTATAGTATGTCGTCCAAGAATGGACAAAAACAACATAGTACAGTATGTCGTCCGAAAATGGTCAAAATTGGTCAAAAACGTCATAGTATAGTATGTCGTCCAAGAATGGACAAAAACGTCATAGTATAGTATGTCGTCCAAGAATGGACAAAAACGTCATAGTATAGTATGTCGTCCAAGACTGGACACAAACGTCATAGTATAGCATGTCGTCCAAAAATGGTAAAAAACATCATAGTATGGTTTGTTGTCCATAAATGGACACAAATGTCATTGTAAAGTATGTGGTCCAAAAATGGACAAAAACGTCATAGTATATAGTATGTTGTCAATAAATGGACACAAACGTCATAGTAAAGTATGTCGTCAAAAAATGGTCAAAAATGGTCGATAACGTCATAGTATAGTATGTCGTCCAAAAATGATCAAAAACGTCATCGTATAGTATGCCTTCCGAGAATGGACAAAAACGTCAGAGTATAGTATGTCGTCCAAAAATGGTCAAAATTGGTAAAAAACGTCATAGTATAGTATGTCGTCCAAGAATGGACAAAAACAACAAGTATAGTATGTCGTCCAAAATTGGTCAAAATTGGTCAAAAACGTCATAGTATAGTATGTTGTCCAAGAATGGACAAAAACGTCATAGTATAGTATGTCGTCCAAGAATGGACAAAAACAACATAGTACAGTATGTTGTCCGAAAATGGTCAAAATTGGTCAAAAACGTCATAGTATAGTATGTCGTCCAAGAATGGACAAAAACGTCATAGTATAGTATGTCGTCCAAGAATGGACAAAAACGTCATAGTATAGTATGTCGTCCAAGAATGGACAAAAACGTCATAGTATAGTATGTCGTCCAAAAATTGACAAAATTGGTCAAAAACGTCATAGTATAGTATGTCGTCCAAGAATGGACAAAAACAACATAGTGTAGTATGTCGTCCGAAAATGGTCAAAATTGGTCAAAAACGTCATAGTATAGTATGTCGTCCAAGAATGGACAAAAACTTCGTAGTATAGTATGTCGTCCAAGACTGGACACAAACGTCATATTATAGCATGTCGTCCAAAAATGGTAAAAAACGTCATAGTATGGTATGTTGTCCATAAATGGACACAAATGTCATTGTAAAGTATGTGGTCCAAAAATGGACAAAAACGTCATAGTATATAGTATGTTGTCAATAAATGGACACAAACGTCATAGTAAAGTATGTCGTCAAAAAATGGTCAAAAATGGTCGCTAACGTCATAGTATAGTATGTCGTCCAAGAATGGACAAAAACGTCATAGTATAGTATGTCGTCCAAAAATGGACAAAATTGGTCAAAAACGTCATAGTATAGTATGTCGTCCAAGAATGGACAAAAACGTCATAGTATAGTATGTTGTCCAAGAATGGACAAAAACAACATAGTATAGTATGTCGTCCAAAATTGGTCAAAATTGGTCAAAAACGTCATAGTATAGTATGTCGTCCAAAAATGGTCAAAATTGGTCAAAAACGTCATAGTATAGTATGTCGTCCAAGAATGGACAAAAACGTCATAGTATAGTATGTCGTCCAAGAATGGACAAAAACAACATAGTACAGTATGTCGTCCGAAAATGGTCAAAATTGGTCAAAAACGTCATAGTATAGTAAGTCGTCCAAGAATGGACAAAAACGTCATAGTATAGTATGTCGTCCAAGAATGGACAAAAACGTCATAGTATAGTATGTCGTCCAAGAATGGACAAAAACGTCATAGTATAGTATGTCGTCCAAAAATGGACAAAATTGGTCAAAAACGTCATAGTATAGTATGTCATCCAAAAATGGACAAAATTGGTCAAAAACGTCATAGTATAGTATGTCATCCAAAAATTGACAAAATTGGTCAAAAACGTCATAGTATAGTATGTCGTCCAAGAATGGACAAAAACAACATAGTATAGTATCTTGTCCAAAAGTGGTCAAAAACGTCATAGTATAGTATGTCTTCAAAAAATGGACAAAATTGGTCAAAAACGTCATAGTACAGTATGTCATCCAAAAAAGATCAAAAAGTCATAGTATAGTATGTTGTTTGAGAATGGACGAAAACATCATATTATAGTATGTCGTCAAAAAATGGTCAAAATTGGTCAAAAACGTCATAGTATAGTATGTTGTCCAAAAATGGACAAAAATGTCATAGTATGGTATGTCGTCCAAAAATGGACACAAACGTCATAGTATAGCATGTCGTCCAAAAATGGACAAAAACGTCATAGTATATAGTATGTTGTCAATAAATGGACACAAACGTCATAGTAAAGTATGTCATCAAAAAATGGTAAAAAAATGGTCGATAACGTCATAGATTAGTATGTCGTCCAAAAATGGACAAAAACGTCATAGTAAAGTATGTCGTCCAAAAATGGACAAAAACGTCATAGTATTTTTTGCCTTCCGAGAATGGACAAAAACGTCATAGTACAGTATGTTGTCCAAAAATGGACAAAAATGTCATAGTATGGTATGTCGTCCAAGAATGGACACAAACATCATAGTATAGCATGTCGTCCAAAAATGGTAAAAAATGTCATAGTATAGCATGTTGTCCAAAAATGGTAAAAAACATCATAGTATAGTATGTTGTCCATAAATGGACACAAATGTCATTGTAAAGTATGTGGTCCAAAAATGGACAAAAACGTCATAGTATATAGTATGTTGTCAATAAATGGACACAAACGTCATAGTAAAGTATGTCGTCAAAAAATGGTCAAAAATGGTCGATAACGTCATAGTATAGTATGTCGTCCAAAAATGGACAAAAACGTCATAGTAAAGTATGTCGTCCAAAAATGATCAAAAACGTCATCGTATAGTATGCCTTCCGAGAATGGACAAAAACGTCATAGTATAGTATGTCGTCCAAAAATGGTCAAAATTGGTCAAAAATGTCATAGTATAGTATGTCGTCCAAGAATGGACAAAAACAACATAGTATAGTATGTCCTCCAAAATTGGTAAAAATTGGTCAAAAACGTCATAGTATAGTATGTCGTCCAAGAATGGACAAAAACGTCATAGTATAGTATGTCGTCCAAGAATGGACAAAAACGTCATAGTATAGTATGTCGTCCAAGAATGGACAAAAACGTCATAGTATAGTATGTCGTCCAAGAATGGAAAAAAACAACATAGTATAGTATGTCGTCCAAAATTGGTCAAAATTGGTCAAAAACGTCATAGTATAGTATGTCGTCCAAAAATTGACAAAATTGGTCAAAAACGTCATAGTATAGTATGTCGTCCAGGAATGGACAAAAACAACATAGTATAGTATGTCGTCCGAAAATGGTCAAAATTGGTCAAAAACGTCATAGTATAGTATGTCGTCCAAAAATGGACAAAAATGTCATAGTATGGTATGTCGTCCAAGAATGGACAAAAACGTCATAGTATAGTATGTCGTCCAAAAATTGACAAAATTGGTCAAAAACGTCATAGTATAGTATGTCATCCAAGAATGGACAAAAACGTCATAGTATAGTATGCCTTCCGAGAATGGACAAAAACGTCATAGTATAGTATGTCGTCCAAAAATTGACAAAATTGGTCAAAAACGTCATAGTATAGTATGTCGTCCAGGAATGGACAAAAACAACATAGTATAGTATGTCGTCCGAAAATGGTCAAAATTGGTCAAAAACGTCATAGTATAGTATGTCGTCCAAAAATGGACAAAAATGTCATAGTATGGTATGTCGTCCAAAAATGGACACAAACGTCATAGTATAGCCTGTCGTCCAAAACTGGTAAAAAATGTCATAGTATAGCATGTCGTCCAAAAATGGTAAAAAACATCATAGTATAGTATGTTGTCAATAAATGGACACAAACGTCATAGTAAAGTATGTCGTCAAAAAATGGTCAAAAATGGTCGATAACGTCATAGTATAGTATGTCGTCCAAAAATGGACAAAAACGTCATAGTAAAGTATGTCGTCCAAAAATGATCAAAAAAGCATCGTATAGTATGCCTTCCGAGAATGGACAAAAACGTCAGAGTATAGTATGTCGTCCAAAAGTGGTCAAAATTGGTAAAAAACGTCATAGTATAGTATGTCGTCCAAGAATGGACAAAAACAACATAGTATAGTATGTCGTCCAAAAATGGTCAAAATTGGTCAAAAACGTCATAGTATAGTATGTCGTCCAAGAATGGACAAAAACGTCATAGTATAGTATGTCGTCCAAAAATGGTCAAAATTGGTCAAAAACGTCATAGTATAGTATGTCGTCCAAGAATGGACAAAAACGTCATAGTATAGTATGTTGTCCAAGAATGGACAAAAACAACATAGTATAGTATGTCGTCCAAAATTGGTCAAAATTGGTCAAAAACGTCATAGTATAGTATGTCGTCCAAAAATGGTCAAAATTGGTCAAAAACGTCATAGTATAGTATGTCGTCCAAGAATGGACAAAAACGTCATAGTATAGTATGTCGTCCAAGAATGGACAAAAACAACATAGTATAGTATGTCGTCCAAAATTGGTCAAAATTGGTCAAAAACGTCATAGTATAGTATGTCGTCCAAGAATGGACAAAAACGTCATAGTATAGTATGTCGTCCAAGAATGGACAAAAACGTCATAGTATAGTATGTCGTCCAAAAATGGACAAAAATGTCATAGTATGGTATGTCGTCCAAGAATGGACAAAAACGTCATAGTATAGTATGTCGTCCAAGAATGGACAAAAACAACATAGTATAGTATGTCGTCCAAAATTGGTCAAAATTGGTCAAAAACGTCATAGTATAGTATGTCGTCCAAAAATTGACAAAATTGGTCAAAAACGTCATAGTATAGTATGTCATCCAAGAATGGACAAAAACGTCATAGTATAGTATGCCTTCCGAGAATGGACAAAAACGTCATAGTATAGTATGTCGTCCAAAAATTGACAAAATTGGTCAAAAACGTCATAGTATAGTATGTCGTCCAGGAATGGACAAAAACAACATAGTATAGTATGTCGTCCGAAAATGGTCAAAATTGGTCAAAAACGTCATAGTATAGTATGTCGTCCAAAAATGGACAAAAATGTCATAGTATGGTATGTCGTCCAAAAATGGACACAAACGTCATAGTATAGCCTGTCGTCCAAAACTGGTAAAAAATGTCATAGTATAGCATGTCGTCCAAAAATGGTAAAAAACATCATAGTATAGTATGTTGTCAATAAATGGACACAAACGTCATAGTAAAGTATGTCGTCAAAAAATGGTCAAAAATGGTCGATAACGTCATAGTATAGTATGTCGTCCAAAAATGGACAAAAACGTCATAGTAAAGTATGTCGTCCAAAAATGATCAAAAAAGCATCGTATAGTATGCCTTCCGAGAATGGACAAAAACGTCAGAGTATAGTATGTCGTCCAAAAGTGGTCAAAATTGGTAAAAAACGTCATAGTATAGTATGTCGTCCAAGAATGGACAAAAAAAACATAGTATAGTATGTCGTCCAAAAATGGTCAAAATTGGTCAAAAACGTCATAGTATAGTATGTCGTCCAAGAATGGACAAAAACGTCATAGTATAGTATGTCGTCCAAAAATGGTCAAAATTGGTCAAAAACGTCATAGTATAGTATGTCGTCCAAGAATGGACAAAAACGTCATAGTATAGTATGTTGTCCAAGAATGGACAAAAACAACATAGTATAGTATGTCGTCCAAAATTGGTCAAAATTGGTCAAAAACGTCATAGTATAGTATGTCGTCCAAAAATGGTCAAAATTGGTCAAAAACGTCATAGTATAGTATGTCGTCCAAGAATGGACAAAAACGTCATAGTATAGTATGTCGTCCAAGAATGGACAAAAACAACATAGTATAGTATGTCGTCCAAAATTGGTCAAAATTGGTCAAAAACGTCATAGTATAGTATGTCGTCCAAGAATGGACAAAAACGTCATAGTATAGTATGTCGTCCAAGAATGGACAAAAACGTCATAGTATAGTATGTCGTCCAAAAATGGACAAAAATGTCATAGTATGGTATGTCGTCCAAGAATGGACAAAAACGTCATAGTATAGTATGTCGTCCAAGAATGGACAAAAACAACATAGTATAGTATGTCGTCCAAAATTGGTCAAAATTGGTCAAAAACGTCATAGTATAGTATGTCGTCCAAAAATTGACAAAATTGGTCAAAAACGTCATAGTATAGTATGTCATCCAAGAATGGACAAAAACGTCATAGTATAGTATGCCTTCCGAGAATGGACAAAAACGTCATAGTATAGTATGTCGTCCAAAAATTGACAAAATTGGTCAAAAACGTCATAGTATAGTATGTCGTCCAGGAATGGACAAAAACAACATAGTATAGTATGTCGTCCGAAAATGGTCAAAATTGGTCAAAAACGTCATAGTATAGTATGTCGTCCAAAAATGGACAAAAATGTCATAGTATGGTATGTCGTCCAAAAATGGACACAAACGTCATAGTATAGCCTGTCGTCCAAAACTGGTAAAAAATGTCATAGTATAGCATGTCGTCCAAAAATGGTAAAAAACATCATAGTATAGTATGTTGTCAATAAATGGACACAAACGTCATAGTAAAGTATGTCGTCAAAAAATGGTCAAAAATGGTCGATAACGTCATAGTATAGTATGTCGTCCAAAAATGGACAAAAACGTCATAGTAAAGTATGTCGTCCAAAAATGATCAAAAAAGCATCGTATAGTATGCCTTCCGAGAATGGACAAAAACGTCAGAGTATAGTATGTCGTCCAAAAGTGGTCAAAATTGGTAAAAAACGTCATAGTATAGTATGTCGTCCAAGAATGGACAAAAACAACATAGTATAGTATGTCGTCCAAAAATGGTCAAAATTGGTCAAAAACGTCATAGTATAGTATGTCGTCCAAGAATGGACAAAAACGTCATAGTATAGTATGTCGTCCAAAAATGGTCAAAATTGGTCAAAAACGTCATAGTATAGTATGTCGTCCAAGAATGGACAAAAACGTCATAGTATAGTATGTTGTCCAAGAATGGACAAAAACAACATAGTATAGTATGTCGTCCAAAATTGATCAAAATTGGTCAAAAACGTCATAGTATATAGTATGTCGTCCAAAAATGGTCAAAATTGGTCAAAAACGTCATAGTATAGTATGTCGTCCAAGAATGGACAAAAACGTCATAGTATAGTATGTCGTCCAAGAATGGACAAAAACAACATAGTATAGTATGTCGTCCAAAATTGGTCAAAATTGGTCAAAAACGTCATAGTATAGTATGTCGTCCAAGAATGGACAAAAACGTCATAGTATAGTATGTCGTCCAAGAATGGACAAAAACGTCATAGTATAGTATGTCGTCCAAAAATGGACAAAATTGGTAAAAAACGTCATAGTATAGTATGTCGTCCAAGAATGGACAAAAACGTCATAGTATAGTATGTTGTCCAAGAATGGACAAAAACAACATAGTATAGTATGTCGTCCAAAATTGGTCAAAATTGGTCAAAAACATCATAGTATAGTATGTCGTCCAAAAATGGTCAAAATTGTTCAAAAACGTCATAGTAAAGTATGTCGTCCAAGAATGGACAAAAACGGCATAGTATAGTATGTCGTCCAAGAATGGACAAAAACAACATAGTATAGTATGTCGTCCAAAATTGGTCAAAAACGTCATAGTATAGTATGTTGTCCAAAAATTGACAAAATTGGTCAAAAACGTCATATTATAGTATGTCATCCAAGAATGGACAAAAACGTCATAGTATAGTATGCCTTCCGAGAATGGACAAAAACGTCATAGTATCGTATGTCGTCCAAAAATTGACAAAATTGGTCAAAAACGTCATAGTATAGTATGTCGTCCAAGAATGGACAAAAACAACATAGTACAGTATGTCGTCCGAAAATGGTCAAAATTGGTCAAAAACGTCATAGTATAGTATGTCGTCCAAGAATGGACAAAAACGTCATAGTATAGTATGTCATCCAAGAATGGACAAAAACGTCATAGTATAGTATGTCGTCCAAGAATGGACAAAAACGTCATAGTATAGTATGTCGTCCAAAAATTGACAAATTTGGTCAAAAAATTCATAGTATAGTATGTCGTCCAAGAATGGACAAAAACAACATAGTATAGTATGTCGTCCGAAAATGGTCAAAATTGGTCAAAAACGTCATAGTATAGTATGTCGTCCAAGAATGGACAAAAACTTCATAGTATAGTATGTCGTCCAAGACTGGACACAAACGTCATAGTATAGCATGTCGTCCAAAAATGGTAAAAAACGTCATAGTATGGTATGTTGTCCATAAATGGACACAAATGTCATTGTAAAGTATGTGGTCCAAAAATGGACAAAAACGTCATAGTATATAGTATGTTGTCAATAAATGGACACAAACGTCATAGTAAAGTATGTCGTCAAAAAATGGTCAAAAATGGTCGATAACGTCATAGTATAGTATGTCGTCCAAGAATGGACAAAAACAACATAGTATAGTATGTCGTCCAAAATTGGTCAAAATTGGTCAAAAACGTCATAGTATAGTATGTCGTCCAAGAATGGACAAAAACGTCATAGTATAGTTTGTCGTCCAAGAATGGACAAAAACGTCATAGTATAGCATGTCGTCCAAAAATGGACAAAATTGGTAAAAAACGTCATAGTATAGTATGTCGTCCAAGAATGGACAAAAACGTCATAGTATAGTATGTTGTCCAAGAATGGACAAAAACAACATAGTATAGTATGTCGTCCAAAATTGGTCAAAATTGGTCAAAAACGTCATAGTATAGTATGTCGTCCAAAAATGGTCAAAATTGGTCAAAAACGTCATAGTATAGTATGTCGTCCAAGAATGGACAAAAACGTCATAGTATAGTATGTCGTCCAAGAATGGACAAAAACAACATAGTATAGTATGTCGTCCAAAATTGGTCAAAAACGTCATAGTATAGTATGTCGTCCAAAAATTGACAAAATTGGTCAAAAACGTCATAGTATAGTATGTCATCCAAGAATGGACAAAAACGTCATAGTATAGTATGCCTTCCGAGAATGGACAAAAACGTCATAGTATAGTATGTCATCCAAAAATTGACAAAATTGGTCAAAAACGTCATAGTATAGTATGTCGTCCAAGAATGGACAAAAACAACATAGTACAGTGTGTCGTCCGAAAATGGTCAAAATTGGTCAAAAACGTCATAGTATAGTATGTCGTCCAAGAATGGACAAAAACGTCATAGTATCGTATGTCGTCCAAGAATGGACAAAAACGTCATAGTATAGTATGTCGTCCAAGAATGGACAAAAACGTCATAGTATAGTATGTCGTCCAAAAATTGACAAAATTGGTCAAAAACGTCATAGTATAGTATGTCGTCCAAGAATGGACAAAAACAACATAGTATAGTATGTCGTCCGAAAATGGTCAAAATTGGTCAAAAACGTCATAGTATAGTATGTCGTCCAAGAATGGACAAAAACTTCATAGTATAGTATGTCGTCCAAGACTGGACACAAACGTCATAGTATAGCATGTCGTCCAAAAATGGTAAAAAACATCATAGTATGGTATGTTGTCCATAAATGGACACAAATGTCATTGTAAAGTATGTGGTCCAAAAATGGAC
Source organism: Microchirus variegatus (assembly GCF_963457635.1). Lineage (NCBI taxonomy): Eukaryota > Metazoa > Chordata > Actinopteri > Pleuronectiformes > Soleidae > Microchirus > Microchirus variegatus. Next base: position 30,421,826 of record NC_139802.1, read on the forward strand.
AAAAACGTCATAGTATATAGTATGTTGTCAATAAATGGACACAAACGTCATAGTAAAGTATGTCGTCAAAAAATGGTCAAAAATGGTCGATAACGTCATAGTATAGTATGTCGTCCAAAAAAGGACAAAAACGTCATAGTAAAGTATGTTGTCCAAAAATGATCAAAAACGTCATCGTATAGTATGCCTCCCGAGAATGGACAAAAACGTCAGAGTATAGTATGTCGTCCAAAAATGGTCAAAATTGGTAAAAAACGTCACAGTATAGTATGTCGTCCAAGAATGGACAACATTGGTCAAAAACATCATAGTACAGTATATTGTCCAAAAATGGTCAAAAACATCATAGTAAAGTATGTCGTCCAAGAATGGACAAAAACGTCATAGTATAGTATGTCGTCCAAGAATGGGCAAAAACGTCATAGTATAGTATGTCGTCCAAAAATTGACAAAAACAACAAGTATAGTATGTCGTCCAAAATTGGTCAAAATTGGTCAAAAACGTCATAGTATAGTATGTCGTCCAAGAATGGACAAAACGTCATAGTATAGTATGTCTTCCAAGAATGGACAAAAACGTCATAGTATAGTATGTCGTCCAAGAATGGACAAAAACGTCATAGTATAGTATGTCGTCCAAGAATGGACAAAAACGTCATAGTATAGTATGTCGTCCAAAAATTGACAAAAATTGGTCAAAAACGTCATAGTATAGTATGTCGTCCAAGAATGGACAAAAACAACATAGTATAGTATGTCGTCCAAAAATGGTCAAAATTGGTCAAAAACGTTATAGTATAGTATGTCGTCCAAGAATGGACAAAAACAACATAGTATAGTATGTCGTCCAAAATTGGTCAAAAACGTCATAGTATAGTATGTCGTCCAAAAATTTACAAAATTGGTCAAAAACGTCATAGTATAGTATGTCATCCAAGAATGGACAAAAACGTCATAGTATAGTATGCCTTCCGAGAATGGACAAAAACGTCATAGTATAGTATGTCGTCCAAAAATGGACAAAATTGGTCAAAAACGTCATAGTATAGTATGTCGTCCAAGAATGGACAAAAACAACATAGTATAGTATGTCGTCCAAAAATGGTCAAAATTGGTCAAAAACGTCATAGTATAGTATGTCGTCCAAGAATGGACAAAAACGTCATAGTATAGTATGTCGTCCAAGAATGGACAAAAACGTCATAGTATAGTATGTCGTCCAAGAATGGACAAAAACAACATAGTATAGTATGTCGTCCAAAATTGGTCAAAAACGTCATAGTATAGTATGTCGTCCAAAAATGGTCAAAATTGGTCAAAAACGTCATAGTATAGTATGTCGTCCAAAAATTGACAAAATTGGTCAAAAACGTCATAGTATAGTATGTCATCCGAGAATGGACAAAAACGTCATAGTATAGTATGTCGTCCAAAAATTGACAAAATTGGTCAAAAACGTCATAGTATAGTATGTTGTCCAAGAATGGACAAAAACAACATAGTATAGTATGTCGTCCGAAAATGGTCAAAATTGGTCAAAAACGTCATAGTATAGTATGTCGTCCAAGAATGGACAAAAACGTCATAGTATAGTATGTCGTCCAAGAATGGACAAAAACGTCATAGTATAGTATGTCGTCCAAGAATGGACAAAAACGTCATAGTATAGTATGTCGTCCAAAAATTGACAAAATTGGTAAAAAACGTCATAGTATAGTATGTCGTCCAAGAATGGACAAAAACAACATAGTATAGTATGTCGTCCGAAAATGGTCAAAATTGGTCAAAAACGTCATAGTATAGTATGTCGTCCAAGAATGGACAAAAACTTCATAGTATAGTATGTCGTCCAAGACTGGACACAAACGTCATAGTATAGCATGTCGTCCAAAAATGGTAAAAAACATCATAGTATGGTATGTTGTCCATAAATGGACACAAATGTCATTGTAAAGTATGTGGTCCAAAAATGGACAAAAACGTCATAGTATATAGTATGTTGTCAATAAATGGACACAAACGTCATAGTAAAGTATGTCGTCAAAAAATTGTCAAAAATGGTCGATAACGTCATAGTATAGTATGTCGTCCAAAAATGGACAAAAACGTCATAGTAAAGTATGTCCTCCAAAAATGATCAAAAACGTCATCGTATAGTATGCCTTCCGAGAATGGACAAAAACGTCAGAGTATAGTATGTCGTCCAAAAATGGTCAAAATTGGTAAAAAACGTCATAGTATAGTATGTCGTCCAAGAATGGACAAAAACAACAAGTATAGTATGTCGTCCAAAATTGGTCAAAATTGGTCAAAAACGTCATAGTATAGTATGTTGTCCAAGAATGGACAAAAACGTCATAGTATAGTATGTCGTCCAAGAATGGACAAAAACGTCATAGTATAGTATGTCGTCCAAGAATGGACAAAAACGTCATAGTATAGTATGTCGTCCGAAAATGGTCAAAAATGGTCAAAAACGTCATAGTATAGTATGTCGTCCAAGAATGGACAAAAACGTCACAGTATAGTATGTCGTCCAAGAATGGACACAAACGTCATAGTATAGCATGTCGTCCAAAAATGGTAAAAAATGTCATAGTATAGCATGTCGTCCAAAAATGGTAAAAAACATCATAGTATGGTATGTTGTCCATAAATGGACACAAATGTCATTGTAAAGTATGTGGTCCAAAAATGGTAAAAAACATCATAGTATGGTATGTTGTCCATAAATGGACACAAATGTCATTGTAAAGTATGTGGTCCAAAAATGGACAAAAACGTCATAGTATATAGTATGTTGTCAATAAATGGACACAAACGTCATAGTAAAGTATGTCGTCAAAAAATTGTCAAAAATGGTCGATAACGTCATAGTATAGTATGTCGTCCAAAAATGGACAAAAACGTCATAGTAAAGTATGTCCTCCAAAAATGATCAAAAACGTCATCGTATAGTATGCCTTCCGAGAATGGACAAAAACGTCAGAGTATAGTATGTCGTCCAAAAATGGTCAAAATTGGTAAAAAACGTCATAGTATAGTATGTCGTCCAAGAATGGACAAAAACAACAAGTATAGTATGTCGTCCAAAATTGGTCAAAATTGGTCAAAAACGTCATAGTATAGTATGTTGTCCAAGAATGGACAAAAACGTCATAGTATAGTATGTCGTCCAAGAATGGACAAAAACGTCATAGAATAGTATGTCGTCCAAGAATGGACAAAAACGTCATAGTATAGTATGTCGTCCGAAAATGGTCAAAAATGGTCAAAAACGTCATAGTATAGTATGTCGTCCAAGAATGGACAAAAACGTCATAGTATAGTATGTCGTCCAAGAATGGACACAAACGTCATAGTATAGCATGTCGTCCAAAAATGGTAAAAAATGTCATAGTATAGCATGTCGTCCAAAAATGGTAAAAAACATCATAGTATGGTATGTTGTCCATAAATGGACACAAATGTCATTGTAAAGTATGTGGTCCAAAAATGGACAATAACGTCATAGTATATAGTATGTTGTCAATAAATGGACACAAACGTCATAGTAAAGTATGTCGTCAAAAAATGGTCAAAAATGGTCGATAACGTCATAGTATAGTATGTCGTCCAAAAATGGACAAAAACGTCATAGTAAAGTATGTCGTCCAAAAATGATCAAAAACGTCATCGTATAGTATGCCTTCCGAGAATGGACAAAAACGTCAGAGTATAGTATGTCGTCCAAAAATGGTCAAAATTGGTAAAAAACGTCATAGTATAGTATGTCGTCCAAGAATGGACAACATTGGTCAAAAACATCATAGTACAGTATATTGTCCAAAAATGGTCAAAAACATCATAGTAAAGTATGTCGTCCAAGAATGGACAAAAACGTCATAGTATAGTATGTCGTCCAAGAATGGACAAAAACGTCATAGTATAGTATGTCGTCCAAGAATGGACAAAAACAACAAGTATAGTATGTCGTCCAAAATTGGTCAAAATTGGTCAAAAACGTCATAGTATAGTATGTCGTCCAAGAATGGACAAAAACGTCACAGTATAGTATGTCGTCCAAGAATGGACAAAACGTCATAGTATAGTATGTTTTCCAAGAATGGACAAAAACGTCATAGTATAGTATGTCGTCCAAGAATGGACAAAAACAACATAGTATAGTATGTCGTCCAAAATTGGTCAAAAACTTCATAGTATAGTATGTCGTCCAAAAATTGACAAAATTGGTCAAAAACGTCATAGTATAGTATGTCATCCAAGAATGGACAAAAACGTCATAGTATAGTATGCCTTCCGAGAATGGACAAAAACGTCATAGTATAGTATGTCGTCCAAAAATGGACAAAATTGGTCAAAAACGTCATAGTATAGTATGTCGTCCAAGAATGGACAAAAACAACATAGTATAGTATGTCGTCCAAAAATGGTCAAAATTGGTCAAAAACGTCATAGTATAGTATGTCGTCCAAGAATGGACAAAAACGTCATAGTATAGTATGTCGTCCAAGAATGGACAAAAACGTCATAGTATAGTATGTCGTCCAAGAATGGACAAAAACAACATAGTATAGTATGTCGTCCAAAATTGGTCAAAAACGTCATAGTATAGTATGTCGTCCAAAAATGGTCAAAATTGGTCAATAACGTCATAGTATAGTATGTCGTCCAAGAATGGACAAAAACGTCATAGTAGAGTATGTCGTCCAAGAATGGACAAAAACGTCATAGTATAGTATGTCGTCCAAGAATGGACAAAAACGTCATCGTATAGTATGTCATCCAAGAATGGACAAAAACAACATAGTATAGTATGTCGTCCAAAATTGGTCAAAAACGTCATAGTATAGTATGTCGTCCAAAAATTGTCAAAATTGGTCAAAAACGTCATAGTATAGTATGTCGTCCAAGAATGGACAAAAACGTCATAGTATAGTATGTCGTCCAAGAATGGACAAAAACGTCATAGTATAGTATGTCGTCCAAGAATGGACAAAAACAACATAGTATAGTATGTTGTCCAAAATTGGTCAAAATTGGTCAAAAACGTCATAGTATAGTATGTCGTCCAAAAATTGACAAAATTGGTCAAAAACGTCATAGTATAGTATGTCATCCAAGAATGGACAAAAACGTCATAGTATAGTATGTCGTCCAAAAATGGACAAAATTGGTCCAAAACGTCATAGTATCCTATGTCGTCAAAAATGGTTAAAAAACGTCATAGTATAGTATGTCTTCCAAAAATAGACAACATTGGTCAAAAACATCATAGTACAGTATATTGTCCAAAAATGGTCAAAAACGTCATAGTAAAGTATGTCGTCCACCTACCCCCGTCTACCAATCATTGCAGTCAGTAGAGTCTCAGCTGCCGAGCAACCACGGGTTGCCAGTTACGTCAGAAAACGAAACCTACAAGACCTCTGTATTTTGAATTTGAATGTAGTAACCGTTTTTGGCCACATTCTTACAAATTGCACCTTTAAATACCTCTGCATTTTTTTTTTAGATCACAGCTGCCATTTGACAGGTTTGAAGGTGGCCTTTCCATCCTGTTGGTGGAACTAATCTGTGAAATTCTACAAGCAGGTCTTACGAAGGAAATGTCACTTGAAAAACATAACAGGTGTGAAAGGAAAACAGTGGATTAGTCTTGGCTGGTTTAACTCAATTTGGGGTTGAGCTCAACTTGGAGAGTTCCATCAAGCCTAAATGTCTCCTTTTAATAATGCGAATAAACGCGGTGACTTTTTTTTTTTTAAAGTTAGAAAACCGTTTTTGTTTGAAGAACAGGCTTCATGAATACGAAAAGAAATCATCAAGGATGAGAAAATGCAAAATATGAGCTTGAAAGAAGAAAGCAAGGAAGGAGTGGGACGGTTATGAATCAAATACTACAACCTTGTTAAACATCTCAAGCTTATTTCCATATTAACAACCCCGTCAGAACCTTCAAAGTAATGAATAATTGACAACTAATGAAATGTTTTGATTGTTGTCAGCACCCGGCCTGTTTAATGTTTCATATGTTGCTTCCGAGCTAATTATAAAGATGGCACATTTGTCTAAAATGCGTCCCTCTTGCAACCCCTCCGTGACCCTCCCACTGTCCTCCACAGATGCCTGTGTGTTCCCACCCAGACGGTGATGGAGGGGGGGGATGCAGACAAACTACAGGCCCTGTTGTAATTAGCTAGCAGGGACCACACAATGACCTGGGAGTGAATCTAATGGCTGTCGGTGCTTGCAGGCATCGTTTAGCTCCAGATACACGAGACGAGGCAACCTGTGAGGGAGGAGGGTGAACGTGGTTATTGTTTGTTGACAATGAGTTAAAGGTGCATTATGTAATAAATCTAAATCAACTGGCCATAAAATCCTCCTAATATGTCACAGAGACTCAGGAATAATGTTCATAAAACAAACTGAACTCACCAACAACAACAGTACAGACAAAATATTTGCATTAAACCAAAAATATTTTGCAGACTGCAAATCATGTTTGTGTTTTGAAATCATGTTTTGGCATGTGGCGCCACCTACTGCTGTCTACCAATCGTTGCAGTCAGTAGAGTCTCAGCTGCCGAGCAACCACGGGTTGCCAGTTACGTTAGAAAACATACGAACGGTATTTCAAATTTGAATGTAGTAACCGTTTTTGGCCACCTTTTTACATATGGCACCTTGTAAAAAGGTGACACCACCCACACCACACCATCGCGCTTCTCTTTAGTGGCCTGTCCATATTAAGGATTTGCTTCATCCTTCACAGTGCTGCATTTCAGAGCTGAACCTTTCAGTCGCCTTGCTTTTTGGCAGACATGTTGTCTGTCTGATGCACCTTGACATGACAACAGACTCAAAGCCAGAGCTGACAGAGGTCAAGCATGTCAGACAGACAGCTGGAGGGAGCTAGATTTGGTTACAGCTCGTGTGTCTGCTTTAAGCGTTTGTTTGTTTACATATGTGCACATCTGAGTGCAAGCTCAAGCTTTTCCCTATGCATGGTTCTACTCTTTCCCAACATGTGTGTGTGTGTGTCATCGTCCAGTGAGGGTCAGCGTATCCTGCAGACACTGTCAAGCGGGATTGATTTCTTCTCTCCCGATCCGTAAAAGTGTCCTGTAACACAGCTGACCCCCCGAGTCGTGTTACCTTGTCGTTTTGCGACACGGATCAAAGCGAAGATGAGCTGGAAATAGCCACGTGGCGACCTTGAACTCTGTGAAGAGGAGGTGGAGATTGGAGTGACAGAAGCTTAAAAAAAAAAAAAAAAAAAAGACACACACAAACAGGTCTCTGCATACACAAAGGTTTGAAGAGACAGATTCAGACTTCATGCAACACATAATAAAAGCGATCATTCAAGTGTTGTATGAGTTACTGAAGTGCTCTATCTGGGGGAAAAAGGAACTTTGCAACTTTGCATCATGGCACACAAGAGTTGTTGTGCTATTTTATGTTTGTTTTGGTGTATGCTAGTTTGGTGTTTTAAAACCATGATTCTGACTAACCTTGCTGACACAAACTTACCATACAAAGCAGCAGTAAAAAACAAACAAACAAAAAAAAAACATCTCCCATGTTCCAGCGAGCAAATATTCTCTGCAGACTTTGGTGTGTGGGTGTGAGTGTTTTACAAACATAAGTTTCATAAGGCTCACGTCCCTTCTTAAAATCCGGGTTAGGGTCTTTCTGCATGGTGTTTGCATGGGTTGCCTACCAGGGTGTCAACCGAGAACTATGAACTATGCCAATTTACAAAATATTAATGAAGAATAAGATTATGATAAGAAGGTTATTTGGCATCAGTGCAAGAGTGCAAGGATATAAAGGTGCAGCAACTAAGAACCAAACCAGCAAACAAACCAAACTGTTGTCTGAGGCAGGAGGGACACAGAGAAAGACTGAGTCTCTCAAAGACTCTCAGTAGGTTTTTGAAAGCCACCGACAGGTCCGTCTCTGTCAGAGAAAGAGGACAGGGTCGTCACAGCTTTTAATGCTAAATTGAAGCCAAGACAATATTTACTTTGGATAACACACACATTTAAATCAAATTTAAAATACGACCATAATGCTTATATAACTCATAAGTTATTCACTTATTAAATTTATTATTTAGCCTTATGAAGGAGGGTCATTTTGCCAATGTGGAAAAATCCTACATATCTGTTAAAGCAGCTGTCAATCATATTTTTGCTGTTTTCTTGTTCTGCATGTGTTTGTGTACAAATACAAGTGTTGGCCAAAACACGCGACCCCCTTTCTCTAAGAAGCTGAAATTCCTGAATGTTTAAAGTAAGTATTTTGTTAAATCTTTCTAAAAGAGTGTGAGTGTGGACGGTTGTTTGTCTCATTGTGTGTCCCTGGGATGGACTGGTGATCTGTCCTTTCGTCCTTCCGAGGATAAAGTGGTAGAAGATGGATGGATTAACATATATTTAAGGAGTGAAGATTATTTTTGACATTCTGTGACACTTCCACCAAACAGCCAGAAGATGGCAGAACAACATCAGGAAAGACCTAAAAACCCAAGGAGCAGCATCTTTTTTTTTTTATCTCAACTGCCAGGCTCAGAGCTCATGTTGACCTTTACCCTCATACAAAGCAACTTTAATACGAATTTTAACTGTAAAATGTCTATCACAACTGAGCATCCCTTACTTCTACATATAGAACTGATGTAATTCATCCACAGTACGTGTACTTAATACACCATGCAGAGATTTTACTCAGTATTTGAATTACTGTAAACGCTGTTTGAGTCATTATTATTCATTTTGGAATTAGACTATACTTTAGGTTTTCTTACAAACCAAAGAACATGCTCAACATAGGTGCATTGCAGCAATGTGCCACACTTTAACAGTAAAAACTGATTTTATAGAAAATATACTTGAAGCCAATAGTTTCCATATATTGTTTGACAAGATTTAAATTAAAGAAGAGTCTGGACGAGCAGAGTGGAGACTGTTATATCAACATGAGACGAGATTCAATGAGATTCATCATGTACCTGTGACTTCAGAGTGTCCATTTACTTTTGACTATATTTTGCATTTATACAGTTTCATTTCTCTCTTTCTCTTCACATCGGGTGATGACACACACACACACACACACACACACACACACACACACACACACACACACACACACACACACACACACACACACACACACACACACACACACACACACACACACACACACACACACACACATATACACACTGGTTTGCATTAATTTCCTTTCCATTGTTCTGCCTTGACAACGCATTATCCTTCACCTTAAGTATAACCAGTTGATGCCTAACCCCTTATCTTAAATAAACCACAATAATTCCTCAGAAATTAGGTTCTGTCTCAGTACCAGGTTATGGTCTGGTTTTAGGAAAAAGTCCTAAAATGACATGCACACACAGACATTGAGACACTGTGAGAGAGTGTTTCTAGTAGTTTTGTGGATCCCTGAGGGACACCACTGCATAGTGCATTTGAATGCAAACACTTGCCATACCTGAAACAATTAGTGTAACATTATAAGCAAAGGATGAAAATAATTCAACCGAGAAGTTCCCTCTTCTGAAGCCGTGGCTGACTTTGCAGATAGAGCACACTGATGATCAAAACTACATAACATGTCATTATGCAAAGTGCTAGAGTAGCTGAGACCCCAGCAACATGGACGTATTATACAACTAGAGAAAGCCCTCCACAGAATCCACATCTGTATCATATCTTTCTTGGACCAACAACAACAACAAAAAAACATCCTTATCAGTCCTTTGGTTTTTGAGTTATGCTAAAAAACAGACAAAAACGAGCCAAACAAGAGCCAAAAAACTTAAGCTCTTTGGCAGAGGTAACAATAAACACAGTCATGCCACTTGTTTTCTATTTTTTTGTGTGGTTATTTCACTGACTTTCTGAAGAGAAATGTTAACAGTTTTGAACGCATCCACGCTCGGCAGGTGTCAAAAGAACAAGAGGTTTAATCTGAAGGCAGCAAAACATCGATATTGTTGTTCACATTAGCTATGACGCCTCGCAAAACATCAGTCAGCTGTTGCCGTGGGAATCTTGATGCCGTTTCCACAAATCAATTTATGTCCAACCAAAATATTTGTGGAAAATCGTGGCAAAGTGGCAAAATTTCAGCCTGACGAACAAAAGATGAGATCTAACGAACAGATCTAATAAGCAGCAATATTTCTGTAAAGTCAACACAAACGCACCTTCCTTGAGTTCAAACTCACGCCGCTAAGGGTTTTTAAATTCTAAAGCACATCTTGCATATATTTGGGAATTCTGACCTCCACTCTTCGACTGTAAATTTCTATTCACTTTCACATGGACCAAACCTGACAGCGACAAATGCAAATGCTGTTGTTCATCTAAGTTTTAATTGTGCGTCCATCCCTCGGTTTTGCATGTAATAAAATAAAAATAAAAAATACTTCTCTTTTCGCACTTGCACTTCTAAAATTCCAGCTCTTAGTTTCAGTTTCTGCCTCACATTTTCTGGCTCCAACAACTTTGTTCCATTTCTCATTCTCTGGCATAATTATAGCATTCTCCAATGCTTAGGCATGCTGTAGAACCCCCCCCCCTTTCTTTATTTCTTTCCTTTCTTTTTTTTTTTTGTCTTTTTTGGTTTGGGTCTCATTAATAATTCACAGAAAGAGACTGGGAAATTTTAGTGCAATTTGCAGCTGCTGAATCCCAGTTATTGTTTTGCAGGGCGTCGCAAAGAGAGAGCAAACCTCGGACCAAGGCTTTGTAGCCCTGAATGTAATTTGGCTACGTCTCTTTGACAGGCCACACATCATTAGGGGGGGGTGAAGGAGATGGAGGGGAGGGGGGGATCTGTCCAACCAGTCACACACACTGTCCTCATCTGTCCCTCCAAACGCCCAACGCTCTGTTTTCTTAATGCTCTGAGATGCTGTTTGTTCATATTTATGCCTCATAACTATCTATGTTTTATTCCGTTTGTTTACATTCGACCAGGCAGCCGCTGAATTATTCAGAACGGGCCGAGCGGCCTCACCGAGGCGACAACGGCAAAGTTTTTGGCTGCTTTTTCTTTAAAAGAAAAAACAGACACGACTTGAGAGAGAAACAATGGCTTTGTCGAGCAAGTTTTGTTCATCATCTGTGTGATTAAGATCAACACACGATAACTACTGCAACAGCTGGATTCACACTGCTTTTAGGTCATACTCCTTTCTATTTCCCCGTATCCCTACAACCGACAATATTTTTAGAAAAGCGATGTAAAACATGTGCAAGTCAAAGCTCAGACTACAGACAGACGTTGTGGTAATCCATCAGAACAAAAACAATGACATAATTTAAAATTATACCGTGTGTTTAAGGACATAGCTACACAAGAGATTCATTTTATAAGAGGCAGGAGTTTTTATTCAGCTCACAGGATTGGGCTGAATCACCTGTACAGAGAATGCAAAAGTGACAAGAATACATCGGTAAAAGAAGACTTTAGTGACAAGTCAAGATGCTGAACTTCATGGGCAACAGCTATAAGTTCAGAATTAAGGTGGATTTCCTCCGGGCGCGTTACGACAGCGGCGTGGTGCCTTGGGAGCCAGCGGTATTCACGGAAGATCACGATATAATCCCGGACGGACGCGAGTTTGCGAGTTCGCGAGATCCCGTAATAGACTGTGTGTATAATGGAAACAACAACACAGCTTCTTTCATTCTCCGACGTGGAAGAATAGTTGACTATGTTTCTCCACTTCAATAATCAGTTTCTTCTTCTGTCGTACATTATGACTCTCCGAGACCCTTTGATCAATTGACTGTTGACGTGGTACCACCGGTTATGGTGTAATGTTGATGTGAAGTTGGGAAAGGCTATATGACCTGCGTATTGTGTTTTATTTTGAAAGGGGAGCGGAAGTGTTTTACTTTGATTCTGTGTCGGACTTCCTGTCTGGTGCGATCTGCTCTGTTGAAATTTATGCGGTTCAGCAGCGGCAACGGCACACACAGACCTGCTACCTATCGAAAGTGCTTCGGCGCGGCGAGCCACTTCTGGGATGCTGCTGAGACGTTCGCAGCGCGTCCAGTGGAAATGCTCTCATTGATTAGAATGGAAGGGATCAGCAACGGCGACCGCGCCGCAGCTTTAACGCGCCCTGGTGGAAATCCGCCTTTAGGCAGACCGTATGCATGGTTTATGATGGAAAATGCAAGTTTTGGCTGCATTACACTGTACACAGTGCCATTACAAGAATGAGAAAATGCACAAACCCCATTCTATCCCCAACACCCATGGTTACCAGGGGCATCGTCGCACGTCGTAAAGCCATGTTTAACTTTAACTATATACTTTAACGACTTGATGTCAAAGCAAAAGGTGTGAGTCTGTTCCTTCCTTTTCATACTGAGGTTACCAATCACAGCTTTAAACACTAAAAGTCAAACACACAGAACAGAAATTAACTGAAAATGTTTCACCTTTACCTGAGTGACACACACATACACACACACACACTCTCTCTCTTGGATTCTTCAAAATATCATGTAGTTTAAGTCCAATTGATTCTGATTTGCATGTCTGTATATGTGTGTGTCCAGAGAATAGTCCAGAAGCACAAGGACTCAGACGAGGAAGGGAGAATAAAAGAAGAAGAAAACAAAGATAAGAAGTCTAAACCTCTCTTCCCCCTCATTCTCTCCGTCTTTTGCCTGATCTGACCGAGAGTATCTCATAACCGGAGAGTTTAGGGCTGTTAATGCTAGGTGACACAGCAGTGTCCTGCAGTCTTTTCTTTCTTAATCCCTGGCATCTTCGGTAAAAGATCTCCCAGAAGAAACGGCGCTCTTTTCTGGCATCAAGCCGCCGGAGGGAAGAGGAGATTGTCAGGGCGAATTTCTGCTGCTCGCCAGCTATTCCTCAGGAGGGTTGTTGGTGTGTGTGTGTGTGTGTTTGTATGTGTGGGGGGGTTAAACCCCCCCCCCTTTTTTTTTTGCTGGCGAGTTAGGTAAACTGAAGGGGAGGAGGGTAAGAAGAAAGAGAGGTGGCAGCTTTCTCCCATTGAGCACAATTCCACCTTAAGCTCTTTATTTGGAAATTACAGGAATGTTTCTCCTGTATTGCTCCTGTCACCTCGTCTCCAACATGGACGCATGGAGGAGGAAGAAAGGGAGGCAGCAGAGGAGGAACGTGCCCTGCAGGCTGGTGTTTCGTGTCATCCTCTAAGATAGTGGGTTTTGTTCGGCCAGAGGAGGTTTGTGCAACTCCAGGCCGAACGTGTGTCCAGTAATCTCTCCGACCTCGCTGCCCAGCCAAGGAGGAGTTTCCTTGTCTCCGTTGACCACTGTGAAGCTGAGACACATGTAAATCCATGTAGCAAATACAATCACAGCTTTCACAAAAAATCACCTGCATCCAGGACAGCGTTGGGAAATAATTGACACTTTACCAAATCCAAACTTGTAGCTTTTAAACAAGAGCTCAGATTAAGGATTTATACAAACAGAAGCCTAACTTGAGCTAATTTATTTCATTTTTGTTCTGAACACAGTTAAGGTCAAAGGCCTTTCTGCATGGAGTTTGCATGTTCTCCCTATGTGTGCGTGGGTTTTCTCTGAGTTCTCTGGCTTCCTCCCACAGTGCAAAAACATGCAGAGGTTGGACACTCTCAAGCTGTGCTTCCATCATGGTACAGTTTTAGTTTGGTACAGTACGGTACAGCCCTCGGTCAGCCTTACGTTCCAACAACAAACCACAACACTGAGTGCAACACAATGGAGGACATCCAGCAGCTCGCTTTTTCTGCCCGGTTTGTGGCCGTTTGTCTCAACAAGACAAAGTCGAGCTTTGTATGAGAATAGAATATGGGCATTGAAGAAGCCTTAGTGTGAAACACTGGTAGGGGATTGGCACCAGTGGCCCCCGGGACCCTCATGTGGAGGATAAAGCGGTAGACGATGAATGAATGAATGGATTTTTTTTTTAATTTTTAAACAGGAACAGGACATGCTGTGTTTGTGACATACGTGACAGATATAGATGCTGAAACTGAGAAGATTGTTCAGTTTTTACAATTTACAGTGTGAATGGTCTTATTTGTTAATGTGCCTAAATGGACAGAAAGACGCACCGCAGCTGGAATGTGCCACACGTATCACATGTTGTGAAACTGGCCTAAGGCAGCTAATGCAACATTATGGATGCCAACTGCTCTAAAACAACGTCGACAACTGTCCTGTGTCTCCTACTTTTTAAATGAACCAACAGACAGATGGGCAGAAGAGGAAAGTTCACCAGAAAGAGCTGAAAGTCAAAGTAAGGATCAACACTTTGAATGGCAATATTGTATATATGGAGAAGTTTACTTTTGAGAAGAAGTAAAATGAGTTTTTCCAGTGTATTTGCAGCTTTCATTTAAAAAAAATGCCAAAGCAAAATGTAAAGGGAATCACATAAAAAACTGGTGCTTGGACACATAGGTGCTCCTCCACAGTGAGAACCAAGAGGAGTAACTCGTCTTTGTGCAGCAGCAGATAAGAACAGGGTCAACCCCTCCATCTACAGGCGAGCCGGATATCCAGGAAACCCGGGTTTTCCCCAATCAAAAGTTCCATTAACCTGGAGCACTGGGAGCTAATTGAGAGTGGGAGAGAGGGTGAGATATATCACTGTGTCATTTCAGCCCCAAACGGCTCGCAAAACGTGCCGGCGTCAGCAGACGTCATACGGTGACATGTCTGACATATTTGTAATTATCTGGGATAATAAGGAGCAGAATGTGGCAACAACACAGCTGAGCAGAGGCTGATAGTTTCTGTTGGAAGTGAGCTTGTCCGGGAAAATACAAAGAACAGGAAGACTCCTCCAACCTCCGATAACTGAGATCATGTTTAAAGCATTAGGAGATGCTTAAGTCGTGCTTTTTAGAACAAGTAGGCCACACATTTGCATGACTGTTTTGAAGCTTTGTGAATCTAAACTTCACACATGGTCTTTGGTGGTGGAAGATCACCAGTTCATTATGTTTTTTCACCGTTTTCTGATGGTTGCGTCTCTCTTATCTCCTCAAGAGGGTAAAAGATATTCTAATCTGTCACCCTAACAGCCTTAAGCCCTGGTACGGCGAGTGGGGCCAACTTTTGTTCTGCATAATCCCTTCACCCCAGCTAGGGGAGGTCATGTTTGTCAAAATGTGGCAATGTGAACATGAATTTTCGTTCCCCTCTCCTCCTCCTCCTCCTTCCATGGCTTAATTTAGAATTAAAAATGCATGCGATTTTGAACTTCAGATCTCCGGAGAGAGCCGTAAACAAGTATGAAATTAAGTGTCTTTTGAAATGCTGTGGCGTGGACGTGAATTGAATTGAGATGTTCACATTATTTGGTGTTGGCGGGCTTCAGAAGGGTGGGTGGGTGCGTGACCAGAGTGGCCCCTTAAGTCAAATCACTCCGAGTTGGTCCATACTGAGTAAAACAAAGAGGAGTGCAGGGGAAATGCAGGGAGGTTGACTGTTGCTGATCTGAAAGTAAAGCTATAAGGTGCAAACTTGACAAATTATGCATGAATTTTACCTCGTTTTATTTCTTTTTACATGGCTACTGCCAACGTACAATTAATGTAACTCACTGCCAACAGTTACACTATGAATGCATGAGATTTTAAGATAATGAATGAGTTGAAATGTCACTGTGCGCTATGGCAACAAGGGTTCATTCTTACAGGAAAATCAACTGCACTGTCAATGACTTAAGGTTTGTGTACATGATTGTTTTCAAACGATCATACTATTAAATTTTTATGTCTTATTTTACAATAATACATGATTTCATGATTTATATATTATAATTTGGCATTTTCTGACTGTGACCGTTTTAATCGTTTTTATTATACAAATGTCGACTCACTATGACTTTGAGACTTTATTATCAAACAGTTCCATGCTGTTATTATACTGAATTTTCTTTATGTCTTATGATATTTCAAGGAACATCTCCATTCCAGTCCTTCTCAGTCATATCTTTACGCTTCGTAAATGCATTCCATCCCGTCATCTTCCCGAGAAAGTGTCCTAATATTTACACCTTTGTGTGATGTTTGCTTCTCTTCGTTCATTAACAGCCCAGCAGCGATATTTGTCCCTCTTTAACAGCGGGTCATGCAGAGGTCAGGCAGCACCTTAAGTGCAGCACGACATCCTATTCTCCCTCAGGCCACACAGAAAGACTTGTTAAGCAACGCTGCACTGCAATAGGTGATTAATTATTCTTTTATATTTCCGATTGCTACACACTGAAGTTTCTCAAGATTCTCTTAAAAAGGTAAGAGGGCTAAAGCATTTTTTTCTGAAACAACAGCTGTTAAGCACTCTTAACCCTTGTTAGGCTCTCTGTCCTCAGCGGTAGTATGTTTGTGCTCACACAACAACCTCCCGCCATCAACACATGTCTCCAGCTGCGAGGAGCTTGAGGTCAGGCTGCAGGGACGCGCGGCATAATAGATTACACTGCATCGCAGGTATTCAGCTGTTACCTCACACCCAGAGCCACTTACAGCTGCTAGAACCGTTAAATGTTCTTGGAAAACATCAAATCTCAAATTTCTTCCTCGTAAAAATTGTGCGCGTTTTCGCTCGTTTCAGACTGCGGATGTGCTTGAGTAATTGTTTATAAGTGGGATCTGAATGTCACTTGAGCTGGAATGTGGTCTTTGTGGTCTGAGTTTACTACAAACTCCACTAATTAATCAAAATGTACTTGCGGTGAAGGCACATTTAATTAAAAAAAAAAAAAATGTATATATAATAAAAAATAATGATAAAAACTTGAATTTCAAAAACAGATAAATGACACTTTGATCCAGAGCAAGCTACTTCCAATGCTATAAAAGGACTGTGAAGTGAGGACAAAAATAATGAGAAGTGATCAACACTTCGACATCCAGCAGATGACCAGGCTGCTACTGTAATCCTGAAGTGACCAGAGATAAAAGTGCTTGAATAATTCACTGTTTGTACAGTGTTAAGTTTGCCTTTAAAATAAACTACTACAGGGAACGGGGAGCGAGGAGCTGCAGCGCTGCACTCATCTATTGGGGTTGCAGACAGCTTGACCAGGGGAGCGACTCCTGGATGACTGATGGCGTGCGGCCGGAAACGAGCGCCGTTATCAGGCAGCATTATCCTCCAGCAGCCGATTCAGACAGGCCCAGATTTTTATCGAACTGTATTGGATTTAGTAATTTCCTTTTTCAAGACAAATGGATGGAGATACAATGAAGGGGAGGGGTGTTATTGTCTGCAACCCCGGGGTGATTATTGCTTATGATCCATTTAGTATTTCAGGGTTATCCCAGCACGTGCTGGTTATTTATCTTAGTCCGCCATGGCTTCTTCACCTTTGGAACTATATATATATTTTTTTTACACTGTATAATATACTGTGCTGCACAGGAAAATGCAGTGAAATTTTCTGTTACCGTTATTATTCTGCCTATTAAGTCTTTGTGAACAGAAATGATAAAATGTTACTTGTATCTAAAAACAGGCTCTGTCAGGCAATACTAACACACAAGGGGAGCGTTTCTGAGTATACAGAAGCAGAGCAGGTGCGAGTGGGAACAGGAGGGTATATTTGAGCAGCACAATTCATTTCTTTTATATTTCAACCTGTTTGCAGTCTAACTTCACTGGCTCAATGTTGTTGTTGTTGCCTCCATCTGTCTTGATATACAATAAACCACTTCCTGTGTGCAGTGCGGGAATGTCACCAGGCAACACGAGATCTAAACAATGCTACACTGCGAAACACAGAGAGTGTGATGTGCAGCTGACAGACTTAATCAGCATTGTGTGAACACATTTGTTTGAACGCAATAAACAAACTACGCTACGCACTGCAGTTTTAACTCTGAAATCCAGAACCAAATCTACACATCATAACGTGGTATTTGTACAATATAACTGAGCTGATTTTTATATCATACATTTGCCAAAAATAGAGCAATAATTTACCTGAAAAAAACCCCACATATCCTGAAGCTGAACACGGCCTTTTCAATCTCATGATCACTCACAGTGCACAGTATACTCACAGTGCCACGAGGCACTGGATGAGGGTTGCACCAAATGACATATGCTGTTCTCCCACCTTTTTCTCCTCCTCTAGCTCTCACTCTGTGTGTGTGTGTGTGTGTGTGTGTGTGTGTGTGTGTGTGTTTGTGAACATGTGTGTACAAATCCCATGGCTGCGAACACACAGACGGTGGAAGCACCTTGTGTCGTTGAGAGCTGTGTCAGGTAATTTCACACTCTCACACGCGTGCAGTCATGTCGGCCTCCCTCGAGCGAACTCATTACCTGTCTCAGCCGCCGAGTGCACAGGAGATGCACCTTCTGACACTGGTGTTAAACAAGCTACGCAGGTGGGGAGGGGGGGGGGGGGGTTGTGGGTTCTTTCATGAAAAGGGGAGAGTTTGTCGCACTAAATGTGGCAGGGAAAAGCGACACTAATGTAAAGTGCAGACTGAAACGGTTCATTCCTCTCCTGAGGGGGATTTTTGGGGTAAAAAAAAAAGAAAAAATGAAAAGATCCACTGTGACAGACCTGGGTATCCTCAAACCGAGGCTAACCCGCGCAGGCAGCTACACACACCTCGTAGCAACACTGACGACGACGCAAACAAGATCAGGGTCGAGGAGGGTCGAGGTTCACCTTCTGTCGGCTCGCGGAGAGCAGAAATCGAGGGCCAAGGCCCCACCAGCTGTCTTGCTCCCTCTGTTTTGCCCTCTGACAAACACCTCCCTCCACCAACCATCACCACCCCTACAACCTCCCTGTCGTGCAAGAGCTGTCGAGGGCGGAGGGTTGGGGGGTGTGGGGTGGACGGGTACTGGACCTGCCAGCATGCATCTGGCTGACAGGCTACTGGGAAGGTGCACTGCGAGCGCACGTCACAATCAATAACTCCTGCTGTGAGCGATGGACCGCGGGGTGTAGACGCTCTTCGCCATCACACTGTGCATTTTTTTTTTTTGTACAGAGGGAGGAGCTGGGGGTGGCGTTGACTTGTCACACATAACAACCAATGCTCGCTCTGAGTGTTTGGGACTTTGTTTTGAAAAAATACATATGCGCCATGTGCAGGCATGCATGCATGCATGAAGAGCAAGATTCGGAGGTGCGATACGTGACGGGATAAACTGAGGGTCAATGTTTGAGCGGTGAGAGAGGTTGAGCGCACGTATGACTGTACTGGTAGAGGGATTCCACCTCTGTGGCTGTGATTTTTTTTTCTTTACCCGAACAATGGACAGTGAACTCTACTGCTATAAAAACGTGGTCGGACAGGATAAATGCTTCTTGTCTGCTGATCTGCTGCTGTATACACACTCAAACACTCCCTCAGTCAGGTGTGTCCCCGTTTTCAGATTAAAAAAAATGATGCACACAAATGTGACAAAATTCCAAAAAGAGGACCCCCTCTTTCAATTTCTTGAAATTGTTTGCAGTCCTCTGCGATTAAAGAATAATAATCAGCCAGTAAAGTTGAATAAAAAATAGCAAATGAATTGATCAAAATGATTAATCGGTCTACCTCTAAACGAGAGGCTTAAAGTAAGTAAGATTCATGACTGACCGATTGGTCACAGGGAGGACCTTCTTACCTCATGTAAACAGCTGCATGATGTTTTTATACGTAAACGCCTTTCAGTCAGCGAGGGTCTACTTGTGGGAAATGTTTGAGGTGTCGTGAAGGAGGGGGGGTTGGTGGAGGAAGGCGGCGGATGGGTGATCAATTGCCTTTGCGCTTACAGTCAACAGCCCAGACTGGGACTCACACGCGGCTCAAAGATCCGTTACGATACCTTCCCAGAAAAAGAGGGTGAGAACGAGCGCGCGCGTGCCGTCGAGACGAGGGATTCCTGGAACATTCGCGTAGCCGTAAACAGATATAACAAGCTCCCTCCATCGTAAGATGAGAGAATGTCAATGAGGCCTGACACTGAGACACCCGACCGCCAATCAATCGATAGCTGACATTACACCTTGGCACGTCAAGCCTCTTCAGTCGCGTGTATTAAATTTTTGCATTACCAATGAGGTCCTGCTGCCGCTGCTGGGTTTCCCCTCCCCTCCACATCCCTCCCCTGATAATTCATGTTTACCAGCCCTGCTTATATTTTGAAGGGTGATTATCCAGTCACGTCAAAACCGTAATGAAGCTCAATTCACTAGCAGTATTGCAATATTTTTTTACCCCCTCTTTTTTTGGCTAATGAAATCTAATTTTTGGAGTGTGAGAAACTGCAGCTGATTAAAAAAGATTCCGAGTGCCACAAAAAAGGCCATTTCTACAGCAGAGGTTCGATTCGCCGAGATGGAGACGGTCGGTCATGGCTCGTGGACGCATCGTGTCGCATTTAAGTCGACAGCGATCTCCTCCTGAGGGTTTTCTAAGCGCTGACAGATTTTCCTAACTGGGCAAATTAACTGGCTTTGATACCTCGCTCATCTTCTCCTAAAGCCAATCAGAACATGTTTACCAGAGAGAGTTTGCCTGTGTGTGTGTGTGTGTGTTTTCTATCTGGCCTCTGATGTGATGTGGACCCATCCAAGGCGGGAAGAAGAGGCATGCCTGACAAGCTCGACGCCCTTTTCATGAAGCGCTGAGCAATTATCAAAGCCACCTCTATTGATCTTTGCGCTCGTGCCAGGTCGACCAGCCAGGCGGCGGCTTTTT
Organism: Microchirus variegatus; assembly: GCF_963457635.1. Lineage (NCBI taxonomy): Eukaryota > Metazoa > Chordata > Actinopteri > Pleuronectiformes > Soleidae > Microchirus > Microchirus variegatus. The sequence continues at coordinate 30,442,578 of NC_139802.1, forward strand.
AAGTCATTTTCCCAGCTCCGGTTCATTATTGGGACCAGGCACCATGAAAAAGCATATCAGGGTGTCTGCTTTTGGCCGCACTCTTCTGCTGTGGTTTTGCACCGATTCTGGTCTGGTTCACAAACACAGAAAAGTGAGATTTGGACGGATATAAGCAATTTGCTTGAAATAAACTAATTATTAACACGATTTACAATGTTTACAGTGTAAATATGATATATTCTGGTTAGTGACGCGCGGTGAGGTTCATGGCTGGTGAGGCACTTTAACAAAATATGAAACCAAAAAAGTAGTGCAAAAAAAAAAGTAGGGATTCAGTACGGACTCATTTATTTTACATTAGCCTTATCTTTATACTCACTGCATACATTGCATATGCTAATTTAAATATTATTATCTTGACATCCAAGTAGTTTTCTATAATATATACACTCACAGATGCTTAATTGCATGTTTATTATTTACTACCTTTATTACTTTTGACTGCGTTTGCTCCTGTAGCACTGTAAATGTCTTTGTTGTGAGACTAATGAAGGACGAGCTCATCTTATTTTATGTGATCTGATCTGATCTGAGCTCGTCTGGGTTGGTCTGGTCCTGTCTCCTCTCATCTGATCTGATCTTATTTTGGCACAAAAAAAATCAACAGATTAAGTAACGTTTAAGTTAATCTACTCAGTGTTACGGAACAAGGCTATTAAATGTATATTAACTGCAATTAAGGTAACTTATTTATAGTGTTACCTTATGAGAAAAGTTACTTTTAGAGTAGTTTTGAAATATTGAAAATTATATTTGATGTTTTATGGTGAAGATTTCCTTTAATATTTTACATTTCTTCCCATTTGAGCTCCTCATAGTTTAATGTGATGCAAAGTGAACTTAGCTTTACAGCGTATTGCCTGTGATGTATTTACGTCATATTTAAGGTTTACACATCATGTCAGATTTGACTTTTTCCCCCTGATATTGGACCAATACTGAGTATCATAATCACTCATCCTTGAAGGTGAATTATGTAATAAAAAAATCTTTTGCAGCCTGCAAATCATGTTTATGTTCTGAAATCATGTTTTGGGATGTGGATCACCATAAACTACATAACATTACAAAAGGGGAGGCACAAATGAATTCCATCTGATATGTCCATCCCTAGTCAACAGCTAACGTTACCATAAATTATAATACATCTTGATCTTTACTGAGAGAACAGAACTGTGTCTTAGAGCCACTCATTTATGATAAAACCATCGCCATAGTCGCTCCTCGCTCATTGCTGGCGAAGGATACGCAAACCGCTCTGGCAACCTGGAGTCTGGAGGAGGAGGCGGATACGACTCGCCGCAGTATTTTGAATTTGAGTGTAGTAACCGTTTGTGGCCACAATCTTACATATGGCGCCTTTAAATGTAACTAAACCTAAATTGCACACAAAACATGTCAAAAAAGTAACTTCAACCTGTTTGTAGGATTAGGAGATATATGTTTACAAGTTAGACAAGGTCGTGAAGAACCCTACAAATCTTGGAAAGGTGTGTGAGGTTGTGTGAGAGTGAAAAAATGGGCAGGTTTTATTGGTCTGTATGTACAATAAATGACACAAATCTACAAATATAAAGTGGAGGGTGATTAATTCACAAATTCGTTTAAATCTGTGAACGTGGAAAATAAAAATGCATCCAGGAAATAAGAGCCGCTCCCTCTGTGTGTGGACTTCTGCTTCACCGTCAGGCCCATGCAATAAAACTCTGGCTCGGTCTCGTGAAATACGCCACAGTTCCCCTTCCAAACACATCGCTACACATTGTTACGAAGCACTGTTTACCTTCGGGCCCCCGTTGCTCTTCGTTTTTGCATCGCCACCTGTCACCGAGCTCTCATTTATAACACGAGCGGGTTCCTTGCCCTTCCAAACAATGCCAGAACTGAGAAACTTTCTGTTATATTTACACCGAAAAGAAATATAAATATTTGAACTAGCGTTTAATGGGGGGGAGCGTTTTGTACATTCCTTCATATCGTACATAAACTCAATTGTTACCTTGGACGAATCGCCGTGTTGTATTTACTTTGGGGTCTGTATGAGTGATATCCGCATCGATGCTGTTTGCCATATTAGTGAGCAAAGACCTGAGGCTCTCCAGCTGAACTATTGCGGCTGTGTACACAATTTAGATGAAAATCCTGTTTATATTGCAAAAGAGGTGTACTTTGTGAGCCTTTCCTCCATCCTGCTGTATATTTAATTGTGAAATATTTCCTGCTGCCCCTTTGTGGCCCGAGCTATGATGGCCTAATAAAAACTTGAATGCACCTTCAGGACATTTGGTACCACTTTCTGATCAAGTGTGCTTTATGAGGGGGATATGAGCAATTAAAAGAGACAATACTGGGTTAATTGTATTTATTTGTTCTTGTTCTTCAGGGCAGTGGTTTTTGAGGTGTTTTTGTTAGTGTTTAGCAACAGTATGATTTAATCACTGATAACAAACGTGATTCTGATTGAATTTCTTCTTGAACGTCTCTTCCCAGGTCAACTTTATACTACTCTTTTTTATGATTTTACACATGAAAATGACATGCATGACTGCAGTTAATCACGGCAGCTGCTTGTGTAGCATTGAAACATCAGGCACAATTAGTCTCAGATCTGTTTCAGTCTGTTTAAAACGTTTCGTCTCAGGGGATTTTGGGAATATGTGTCTGTTATCTGCCTGAACATTGACTGTGCATCCTCTTATGTTGCCGATTCATGTCAATATTTAATATTATGTGACTTTTAGATACAGTGGAAAACTGGAAATTGTGATTTATTTATTTTTTTGGACCTGTGAAATGGACCTTTTGGCCTGGAGTCATTCACAGTATCATACACACTGTATGGATGTACTGTACATATATGAATAATCTGAAATTATTTGTACAAATTACAACTCATAAGGCCTTTTCAAAGAGTGACATTTCATAAAACTGAATCTGAAGACTTATTTTGAGCAGTAGCAATTGGTTTTGATAGTGATTGGCGGGGTAAATTAGAGAGCTTCCATGTAACATTAACCATATGACGCCGCTGCTGTGGATTTCCACTGTAACCCACTCTGGACTGAGATCTTTGAAAAGAGGCAGTGTCAGATTATCATGGCCTGATCTGCGTGGACGTGTCCGCCGCTGATGCTGTCAGCTGCGTGTGCAGACGACCAGGACACACATGGTTTAGGAATGCACAGATGCCATGTGTTGTCCTTAATCTCTGAGTGGCTCGCGTCTCAATGGCATCCATATGCAACTTTAATTTCAAGCACTTCAAAACTGCTGGGGGATAAAGATAGCTTTTGAAGATTGCTTTTCATGTTCACTGCGTTCATCTGAGCGCCCGAGTGTGGCTGAGAGATCTGCACAGTTTTCTCTTTTGTGGCTTTTTAAATGAATAGGGGGGGGGGAGAAAAAAAAGCTCAGAGTAAACTTGAAACGTCTGGAAACGGCGGCTTCAGAGGCAATTTCCTAGTATTGTTTCACGCTAACGAGATAAACACATTCTGTCAATCAGAGCTTCTTGCAGAGGTGTCAGATTTCAACGATGAGCTAAATTACATGTGGTTACAGACGGCGGTTGAAGGAAATGGAATTTTTGCGCGGAGAACTTTATTTTTACGTATTTAAACCCATCAATAACACATTCATCTTTCTCTGAACTGCAGTTTTCTCCCTTCACATAAAAAGGCCTCTAATAAACAACTACAACGTCGATGTTATATGATCCCTATTGTTAACAATTCTCTTTTAAGTCCCAACCAAATCAACTGGGCCAGTCCTTAAAGGATATGGAGCTTTCAAATGGCACCTAAGTGGTGTATCGCATAACCACCGTGCCTTTTTTTATGGATTAATAGTTTATTCCTTTTGCTGGAGGAACACCAAAGCGGCTTGGCCCTCTGTAAAATATACTGCTTTTGGTGAATTATGAGTGTGGCCTTCATCCAAGTGCCTGTGGCCTTCCTGTTTATTTGTACGGCGGCGCAGGTCGGCAGCGAGGTGGGGTCCGATGGATCCAGCTGAGCGTGTGTAAACACTCATCCTGGGAGCAGCGGTGAAAGTGGCTATTTTTCTCCAGCCAGGGGATTTTTTTACTGCCCATTGTTTTTAACACAGAATCGACCTCTTAAAAACATTGGACACTCTCATGGCTCTCCTGTGGCCCAAAGAGTGCTTTGTATATGCCTATTGACAAAATATTTCTGTGTTATGGCATGTGTACTGCGACTCATATAAACTGGAAAAGAAACATGAGTGTGCTGGTGGGAATATCTAGCCCATTTCATGCAAGTGCTCCCTGGAAACCTCTCTGGATAACCGGCCTTAAAAAACACTGACGAAAAAACAATGACGACCCGTGTTTTCCTTAACTGAAAATCTCAGACTAACACAGCTCAAGCGTCACCTTCAGTCTAAACCTACAACAGTTTCTCTCCATTTCCCATGGCGTAACGTTGGAAAACTTGAACAGATTAAGAAAAGAATGTCACAGCAATGACGTCAATAGTGACATTTCATCCATATTTAAAGGTGGGTGCAGGAAGAATAAAAGTTGAGGAACAAATTTGCGAAGACTACATGACGGAAATGTGCGGAAGGAAAGTGAAATATGGAAGTGGAGTTGTCAAGGTTTTGGCTGCCATATCATAGAGTATATATGTAGAAAAAACACAGAGCCAGACTAATGGCACAGTAAAAGCAATAGGTCCTAATGGTATGTTATTTCTAAAATTAAAAAAAACTTTGAAGAACTGACTTCTGCAGAAACGTTACAGGAATGAATTCAAATTAAAACTGTACCATCTCTTCCATAGTTGTGGCTCACAGGCTCTGTGTAGACTCTGAGCACAGATTTACTAATCGTTCAGTGGATTATTTTGAGGACTTTCGCTGATTTAATTGCAGTGGTGGTTTCCCCTGGCAGGACTTATCAAAACGGAGGTTCGATGGAAACTACCGCCGTACACAAACACGCTATAATCGTCTTCGCGTCACTTTACCCCTGCATCGCAATGACAGGGACATTTTCAGCAAGACTTACAGTGTTGTGCGTCTCCGAGATGCAGCGGCCACTGCTGCTGTTTTTGTCGACACGATGCAGGTCTTTCAAAGGCGACGTGTCCGGGCATCTTTTTTTTTTTCCTCAGCTTTTTCCGTGTGGAGTTTGGCCGCTCATCTGCTGTGACATAAGAGAGATGATGATGATGATGATGATGATGATGGTGGTCGTTATGAGAACAGAGTTTGGGGACAAGCAGGAGAAATAAACATCTGTAGGGTGGTGGTTGAAAGAGGAGGGAGGGAGGAACATGCAGCATTTTGAGCGTTGCCACTATGGGAAAGCTTCTCCGGGCTGCCTGTGCACTTTGACACCGGTAGCCGAGTCCCGGAGGCCTTGACCATTTGTTGCTGCTGAGGGGGTTTGGGAGCAACATCCAAGCCAGGGTCAGGGGTTAGATACATGTCCTTAAAGCAAACTGTAACCTACTTTCACCCACCAAACATTACACACAGACACATGTACGAATACAGCACAGCCAGTGTCAGTTAGACATGCAAAGGCAAAAGGCCACAAGAGAGAAGAGGTGGTTTACCAAACTTTGGGGCATTAACTAAAGGGCCTCAGAGTTGCCAGAGTGCCAATGGTTTCAGTGTGGGTGGTTAAAATCCCTTAGCCCTGCAGCGCTGGTGTCAGCTACGCAACAGCTGTGCAGTGTATTAAGTATACATTTCACACACCTACGCCTATACAGTATGTCCCAAAGGGACCGCCAAAACATAACATTTCTGAAACGCTAAAAGTAATTTAAATGATTAATCATACCCCATTAAAGGTGGACTTCACATTCTTCATTATTTTTAACTTGATTCTCCTGTGTTCTACAAAGCCACACATAAAGAAATAACTGCATATCACTTGCAACAGCATATTCCTTTTAAGAGAAATGGCACATTTAAAGGTTCAGTGTGTAGGAAATATTGACACTTCATGGTGAAACTGCCACCAGTGCAATACATGGAGGACTCCTGCGCTCACCTGCATCATTTTTCAAGGGAATCAGGGAACTACTGTGATCTTCACATGAAACATGAAATACATGTGCTCACTGGTTTGTCTGTCCGGTCTGCTATAGAAATATGGTAAGTATGTATTCCTATAGTGGGAGCTGAAGAAGATTTTTCAGCTATGGTAATGCTTGATAAGGCTGACCGTCACAACAACTAGCTCAGCTAATGCTAATCGAAAATTAAAACATTTGCGTTGTGCCAAATGAGGTCGCACAGGGTTTGTATTATGTTAGCCCTGCCCAATGCTAATCGCAGCCTCACTATCTTATCTTTGGAAACAGGTTCGCCAAGTTAGCCGCAAAGTAGTAGCATGCTAATGCAAAACAATGTGCATTAGAATGGTCACCGACTTCGTCATTTCAGTATAACACCACGTTCTGCGGTGAACCGTGTGAAAATGTCTCACCCACCGTGAGGACAGCCTCTGTACTCCAACCTCCCCGCTCCAGACAGCACAGCTGCTGCTGATGAGCTGCTGCCTGCCTAGTATAGCGCGATATATTAGCGAAAATTTAACATTTCTCCAAAAAAGTTGAAAATCAAGGATGCACACCATCAGGCCATGCTCAACCCATATCCAAAGTCTTAGGGCGATCTGACTAAAGGTCAGCAAGATATGTCTGTCTGTCACAGACACAACTTGCTTTATGAATTATATTATTTTGCGTAATGTATCACGTTTACATATGATGATGTTTCGTGAGGTCACAGGGCATTCTGAATTTTTCTTCATATATTTAGCAGAAACGACATGTGGCAGGTGGAACATGAGCGTTCGACCAAACATGAGGACATGCAACACCTTCAACCCCTTGTCTATAAAATGTTACAGAATGTAAGAAATTCAACATAATTTAGGCTGCAATGTGATTCCTTAGGAGACAATATAGTTATCATCCGGTTTCGCGTGCATCCTGGTTATTCCCACACATGCAGCCGACCCTCCAGCTAACCTAACAGCAGTAATGTGGTGGTGAAGCAACCTCCCCACCATTCAACATGAACACACGCAGACACGGCTGCCTGTAGCACCAACAAGATCTGCTCCACTCAGGATCATCCTGCTCGTCTTCTCTCAACAACTCACTGAGAGTTTGAAGTTTGACTCTGAGGCGCAAGCAGTCGAGATCTTATAGGGTTTGAAGTCGAGAGCCATGGCACCGCAGAGTACCCGCAAAGCATTTCTGTCCCCCCGAAACAAGGCGAAGCGAAATCGTCAAGTATCTGCCAGATCAAGCAGAAGGAAGGAAATGCACAGAAAAAAGCTCCAGGGGGTAAAACTTGTTTCTTTTTGTAGTTGGTGAGGATCAGCTGGGCATCAGTGATCAAATTAAAATTGATGCTGTTAAGAAACCTCCTTCGAACTCGATCATACCCTTCACACCGGTGAAAACATGTCAGGAAAAAAACGCCAAGTATCTTCCAGTTGCTCTTGGACCACAAACTAAGAAGTGAGAATGGGGATGTTGACGATGGTGGTCATTATGAGAACAGAGTCTAAGCGGGAGAAACAGGTCAGGAAGCGACAAATTAAATACGTATAACAGGTAGTTAATACAATGCAAGACACAATCTAAACTTTCACGTATGGTACATGAGGTGGGTGTCAGATAAGGCAAATGTATCAGGAAAGACAAAGGCAGAAAGATGGAGGTAGGTAACTGAAAGACACCAGGACGGATCACAACTGCAAATCCATCCACATAAATAAATCCAAAGAACACACACACACAACTAATCTGGAAAATACAAATCACAAATCTCAAAGTCCAAATAGGTTTCCCAAAGTGGCAAATCATGACTGAATTGGAGCGTCTGATCAAACTCTGCTCTGTATTAGGTTATTAAACCAGAATCTACAGGCTTTGTGATTCGTAAATAAATTGGCTTCAGCTCATTCCAAAACTGGCCATATTTGCATGGATCCTGTCACAACTCATGCAGCTGCACTGTGTGGGATTCCTTCTTTATATACAGATGGAGACACATGGCAAAACAAGCCACGGTTATAAAAGTTGAAGGGTGTTTTATTCATGAAATTTCATGACGCAGACGAAGAGGGTCTGCTGGCAGCTCTCTGGCACGGCGGGAAGTCAAGTGAGGAGAGATAAGGGTTGTACGGAGCAGCAGGAGAACATCAGTTGGGGGAGAAACAGTTGAACAGTAACCACGGGACGCACCGCTGGAGACAAATATTTCATCAGGAAAGTTCTATGAAAACAAGGCTGGAGCTAAACTCGCGTGTTCTTGCGAACACACCCACCCTCAGTTTGCCTTTGCCTCGCCTTGACGCTGCGAGCTGGTAAATATGTGTTTTCCTCCGCAGTGATTGGAGATGGCTTTCACCGCCCCGGAATAAATCATTGTCGCTTCTGAAAAACAAATACAAATCTGTTGCTCAGTTTATTGACAATGTCGGGAGACGGGAGAATAAATAAAGAGGGAAAGGGCAGAAATGAAGGCAGCTGCCCAACCACGACGCCTGCTTAAGACCTCATTGCTTCCGAGTGCTACTTTACTGTTGCCGTATTTTGACTGAAATCTTAATGCAATGAGGATTAAAGGGATTACAACATAATCTTGAATAATCCAAAGTGCCAAGGACGGAGGAACGCTTGTAATAACGGCGTAAAACCCCGTCCGGAGGTCTGACAACATTGTCAGTCATGGCGAGGATTAAATATTTGCGGGAAAAAACTTTCAACTAATGCCCGCAAACCATCGCGGGGGGAAAAAAGCAAAGGGGCCAGAAGGCAATTTAGTAATTTAAGAGACATATAGCACCTCAGTAAGTGCTGGCCAGCCTGCTGCCAGGACAAAGCCCAGGCAGATGAGGGGGGAGACGGCCTTTTTAAGCAGATTTACTCCTCTAATTTTTGTTTTTGATCAATGCACGGGCAGGTTCATTACACATGTAAAGCACGGGGGAGGTTTGAGGAATGAAAATGTTCTCACAACCAAGAATCAATTCTTATTAGGTTTACTGAAATGCCATCAACATGTCCATTAGCCACTCCGTTAATTTATATATTTTTTTCCCCTCACGAGCTTGTATATTTTAAGGATTATGTAAAGCATCAGCAGAAATTATCTTTTGCGCTAAATAACCCACATTCATCGACGTGAACCTGCCTTTAATTACAACCCTTCACTCACCAACAGTAATGTTAAAATCTGTGTGGGAGGCACATAAGTGGGATTTCATGCAGACCTTGCCGGGATCCTCCCTGAAATTCATGCCAGTTGATTGAAGTCCTATTGACGCTTAACTCCTCTCTAACAAACCAAAGCCTTAATTTAAGTCAATAAATATAAATTGAGTGCGAGAAAAGCTTTTAGAAACAGAATCTACATTAAGTTGAGAGGAATTTGTCTCCGCCAGGGGGGAAAACGTAGCGGCACTGACGAATAAAACGGAGACGACACAAAGAGACCTGACAGCAAAAAAAAGACAGACTGTACAGGACTCATGTAGCATATATATGACAAATCTGCTTTATATTGAATATTCAATCACTGTGTGCATTCAGGCGGTGACACACTGTGGCTGAAGCTGTCACACGAGGAGGAGAGAGGGTTTGTACAGAATCAAGTCATTTTCTCAGTGTTGTCACATGGATAAAAAAGAAAGAACATCATCTTAATTTTCACATATTAGAGATTTTCTGCTAAATATTATATTTTCTATCTAACAAATAGTTTTCGTAAATAATGTTAATTTCCCCCATTATACTGTTGCATGATTATCAAACTATTTATAGTTAATTTACAACACGATCGTGCGCTGAGCTGAAAGACATCTCTTTGCAAAACATGTGGAGCTTTTAGTCGTGCCAGCATTTTGTTTCTATTTGGCAGAATTAATTGAAGCCAGACGGACAAACATCAAGTTATCCCGGTCCAAATGTGGACTAATAAAGTTAGAAAGGGCTTGATATAACTCACATTCGAATAACAACGACACAAGTTGTTGTCTCATCTGCTACACAATCACGGTGTGAGATTCCATGACCTGACAATCACAACGCATTTCACTGCGGTAAAATTAAAATAAGACATTGAAATGTTCAAATTTGACCTCCGAAACATCCCCTTTTAAAAACATCACAGGTCACAGAGATCAAGCACTGTGAGTGGGCCTCTCTAAAAGATGAAACATTTCACTTGTAAAATACACGGCGGTCGTCAGTCGACCACACATTTGGCCTTTCTGGTCCTTACTCTCTGTCAGGGAGGGCTTGCTCTCTGCTCGGTCAAAACACTTGACCCCCCGAGTCCTACTGCTGACGACTGGCCGGCTTCCAGTTTGAATAAATGGTCAGAGATTTAAAAACAAGAAAGAAAAAAAAAAGTATATTTGTGAGATGATTTGATGCTTTTGAATACATTAATTTGACTTACGAGGAGAACTCAATGAGCAAAGTTCATCCTTGAATTTCAAAATACTGTTGTAGTTCGGCAGCATGAAACACTGCCGTTTTACAAAACTACACCAACCTTTAAATTTTTCAACAATAGCCATCATTAGTAAATAATAAAGTACTGTAATGGTTGAAAAAGAGAGATAATTATACTGTATGGCCATTACAGCATTGCTAAAACAACAAATCTAATAGTGGTCTAAGATTTGTGCACAGTACGACGTGTAAATATAATTAAATTATGTATAAATTATGAATTAACAGAGGTTAAAAAGACTGATAATCTCATTTGTTGTAATGCTGATGAAGGCTGGACGGAGGGAGGAGGTAAAATACACAAGAATAAACACTTTCCCTGTAAAATGTGCTGGTTCACTAAGTGAAATCAGACATCTCCTTTGTAATCTCACCCACGGTGCTGCCACCCAGTGCAGGCTGCCGTCAACAGCAGCCGTCACTCAACAGCCGCTCAAGGAAACAGATACAATCCTGGACATGTGTTTCAGTTAGCAACAAGACGGTTGTTTTATAAGCAGCCACTTTACACCAACTCATTTCTCTGAGAGAAAAAAGGAGGGGAAAAAGCTGCCAGGCGGTACAGACAGTTTATTTTTTCTGCCCATAAGCCATAATGAGGTTGTGCCCTAGGGAATCAGTCGAGCGGAATGTTATTAATGCCTCAAAAAAGGAAAAATCCTCGGCACCTTTGGCGGCCGTGTCATAAAGGCAGGAAAAGACTGTCAAACAATTAAAGTGAAGTGAATTCCCTGAGATAGAGAGGGAAACAGAAGAGAAAGAGAGAGAAGGGGGGGGGGGGGTAAAAGTGAGTGGACTGGCCTGGAAACGTGTGGAGAAAACAGTTTCTTTTCGGATGTGGAGGAGAAGCAATGAGCTCAGCTTAGTTTAATCAGCGGTGTGAAAGCCATCTAAAGACCTGGATGTTTTTTTCTGACTGTGAGAGCACGAGAGCGGAGTTTAGATCAAACAGTGTGAGGGGTCATTACTGAACATTTAACCCTGCATTTAACTATCTCTAATCAGATGGACCTAAAAAACCAGCACATGACTACACATTTCCTACTGAGAGTGATGCTTTCACTGATGTTAATCAAAGTCTGGCACTAATCTAATTTTTTTTTTTTTTACCTGATTAAGGACATTTTTTTTAAGAAGTGAGCAAAAAAATAATATTATTAATGTTTGTATTTTGGTTGTTTACATCCTCATTTCAGTATTTTCTCAGTTATCTTTATATAATGCAAATGAAGCAATGGGAACAAAAGAGAATGTGAAGACAAAGACGTGGCGGCTGCAGTTATTCTTTACAAATGCATTATCTTCATTTGCCACTGATTACTATAGCAACCCATTGGGGCATTGTCCTGGAGAAGATCACCTGTGTGCAGCCATCACTTCTGCCCGATTTGAAGCACCTTCACAGGAACTGTAACAAGAAGTGATCAATCAACTGTGGGAGAGAGGCATCTTGACCTGTAGCTGGTAACACCAAGTCTCCAACGCCTTAAATGTGTCCTTCAACTCCCTTTCTGCACCTCTGCAATTCATGCTCGATCAGAGAGTACAGCAGACTGGGGGCTTCTGAACACAAGGAACTGCCTCGGCAGTTCAGCAGATATAGAGATGAATTTCTCAGAACAGGAGGTGTCCATTTGAAGATGGTGTCATGTCGGCACCCATTCTTCTGGTGGATGATGAAGAATGTTCTTCGTGCCACAAGCCAAGATATTGCCTCATGTAAAATCTTGGCAAGATTATTGGCCTCATCCACATACTGCCAGGTGAGAGCAGAGCTATAAGCACCAGGATCCCTTAACCCTGGTCTCTATAAAGCTCCTCAAACCTGCAGTAGTCAGATGATTGACAGGTTGGAACTAAGCTGGAAATTGAGCCATTAAAATGTCTTGGTGATGATCAGGATTAGGTCTCAGTGAATGGAGAACGAGTCTAATCTGCAGAGCTCAATCATGGCATCGACTGTTGAAAAACAGAGGCCATGCAGCTTGGACCGTCCCCTTACAGATGAGATATGGACTGTCATCATTCTTTGTAGACACAGTATATCTACCTCTGGGAGTTTTCTTTCCCAGCTGGACCAAGCCCCAAGAATGTGATGTAGGAGATTTGGGTTGTCCAACTTCCTCTTGAAGAAAGTCTCATCATGGATGTTGCTTGAAATGTGATTTCTTTTCTTTCTTTTGTTATTTCAGGAGATTTTTTTTTTCCACCTGAGAAATCCATGTGCATTTCACCAAAAGGTCAGACATGCAATGTCTTACTCTTGGGATGGACAACTGTGGTCACATTTCATTTTTCCTTCGGCGAAACACTGGCAGCAGAAATCCAATTTTCTCTCTCCGCTCCCTGCAGGCTAGTGTCAGTGCTGCAGAGTCACAATACAAAGGTGTGTGACACATTTTCATCTTCATTCAAACTAACCCCGGCGACTTGGATTTAATTTGCTTAGTTACATCCTCCCGACACGGCCCCCATTGTTTCCCCTCATGTGTCAAGCCGACTTCCTCAACGGAAGATGATGCCCCCCCATGTGTTGAGACCTTGTGAGCACTGCACCTCATTGTCTGTCCTCACCTTTATGTCTTTGTGTCTTCATGGAGTGTCACATTGGCTGGCTGCTCAGACGTTACACGCATCTGCTTGACAGGGGAAAACACTGCTCGACAAATGCCGTTCCCACAGGAAGTCAAGGAGGAGGGGGGCTGTAAGGGAAGCACATCAAACGTGGCGAGGTGAGGGTCTGTGACATTTCCACCAGACTGAACTGCAGCTGGTGGGAAAAAAAATTGTGAAATTCAAAGTCTCTTACAAATATGTTGAATTGTCAAAAAACTCAACGGACTCAATTGTGTATAAAACGTGTATGCCTTAATTCACTAGATTTGTTGTCCCTAATACATTTTAATACTGATAGAAACAGATTTTATTTGGTTTCTTTGTGACATTTGGTTAAAAAAAACAAAAAAAAAACGTATGTATGTAAGAATGTGGCCAAAAACGGTTACTACATTCAAATTCAAAATATCGGGGTCTAAAAGGTTTCGTTTTCTGACGTAACTGGCAACCAGTTATATGAACATTATTCCTGAGTCTCTGTGACATATTAAGAGGATTTTATGGCCAGTTGCTTTAGATTTATTACATAATGCACCTTTAATATCAAGCCTCGAGATGGGTTAGGGTTAGGGTTGACCCTAGTCCACTAATTTTAATCAGGTTTGGGAGCTTAACAAAGTCTCCTCATCTCGACTGATCAGATGTGATAAACTGAAAAACTGAAAACCTAAGTTGGGAAAAGCAAACTAGGCCAAAGACAAAACACTTTCCATTGAAGTAAATATCATCCTGCGCCTTTTTTGTTTTCAGGATCTGTACTGGGGCCTCGCTCGTCACACCCTTCAATTCTGATAAGTTGACAATCTCCTCATTAATTTGAACAGTGCAGCCGGGTTTGAAACACAAGAACCCTTCAGCCATTTCCCTAATGGTCTACGAGCTGGCTGACCCAAGCGCAGCCGAGCACTCACCTACGTGGTGGAGCCGGGATGCTGTTAGAGGTCCTTTCACTGCAAGTTGAGCAGCCATGATGGCTAACCACCACACCAGAGGCCCCTTTGTTTTTCCTCTTTTCTCACCCCAACACTTTACAAACAGCTAAGCCTGTCACAGTCCAGCATCAAGGTTCACTGGTCTGTCAACATTTAGCAGCAGATAAAGACAAAGAGGGGAGAATTCTCAGCCCTGGAGAGCACATCGCTCCATCTGAGTGTGTGTTTCAGGGAGGAAGTGTGTGTGGGTGTGAACAGATACAGGACGAGTACTTATGTGTCTTTTCTCAGTGACAGCAGCCAAACAGAAAACACTCATGCGGGGAAGAAGACAGCGAGTACATTAGAGCCCCCAATCACCTCCCCGCCCACCCGTCGATGAAAAGTGACGATGGGAAGCTCTGACAAATAGGACGGGATCTCACTTCCCCAGGGCTCAAACGGAGCTGCATCTTGTTCTTTGGCCTGTGGGTCTTTCACTCGATCTAGAGGAGACGAGGGCTATCACAAGCTTCGCCAGCTTAGATGTGTCTGAGACGTGAAGCTGGGGCAACAATTTGGGACTGGGCTCTGCGGCGCCCTTTGAGGGCGGCCCGACTAATAAACAACTGGGGGATTCGAGAGCACAAAACAAGCTGCTGCACTTTGAAACAGTCAGGGTGTGAGGAACCAGCACTGCCCCTCTCATTTGTTTCCAGCTAATTATCCACATTCAATAATGTACGGTATATATTTTGCTTTGACTGTTTGCTGAGAGTGCTCATTTTAATACTTGGAACCATCGAATGCTATACTATGTTTAAGTAATGGACACTGAGACCACACCCTCTGTATATCAACATTGCCTGACTCCACCTGATAGCTCAATTAACCCGTTAACACTGAGTGTATCGCGGACGAGTGCACTTTGCATTACCGTAATTACGATTAGGTTTGTGCTATCGGAAAAATTCCAACGGTTTCTGGAAGCTGAGAAGTTACACGTCAAAGCCAATGTGTGGCTATTATGGTAATTTCACTCACGCTGCTGCAGGAAGCTGGCAAATCAGCAACTTTTTTGCCAGAAAGGGAGAAAGTAGAAAAAAGGCATGTATATAGTTTCCATTTTGTGGCCTGTTTTTGCATATTGAGATAAAAACTCTTAAAATGTGGTGTTCGTGTACAATTACAGTGTTTTTTTGAAAAAAGCCCTTTGTTTTTCTTCATTTTAACTGACAGATATAGAAAGTTATTCTGGA
This sequence comes from Microchirus variegatus, assembly GCF_963457635.1. NCBI lineage: Eukaryota > Metazoa > Chordata > Actinopteri > Pleuronectiformes > Soleidae > Microchirus > Microchirus variegatus. The sequence goes on from NC_139802.1 coordinate 30,457,923, forward strand.
AAAATGGGCAAAAGCACTTACTCACAGGACACTTTCTGGCTGATTTATGGGTAAAATAAGCAAAAACCACCAGTGTGTCAACTGTATGGCTTACAATTCTGTGTAAGCCATACTATTGTCACTCATTCATATCAATAGCCAACACTTGTGGAACATATTACTAACTAGGAGAAGGCAAATGTCTATGTTATCCATCATGTATTTGCTTCTGTTGTATTTCTGCAAAAAAAAAATTAAAAATAAAATAATAATAATAAAGCTGAAAAATTTGAGCGACATCTTATAAAGAAAAATATGTGACAATTAAAAAATACCAGTGTGCTTTATATAAGGGATTCATAAATGTTTGCGGATGTTAAAGTAAGGCTGCATGACATTCATGACAGTGTTGAAGTAAAAGCTTTGCATTTTACAACACTGAAAATTCATTAAATTGTTATGGTTGACTTTCCAAGTGAGAAGTGCAAAACTAGAAAACTACCAGTACTTTTTTCACAACAAAAAAAAACAACTCCCCCCATCTTTAGTCTCTATTAAATGTGTCTGAAAATGTGCATCATCCCAATATAAACTATGGCTTTTGATCAATTTGAGGAGGATATTTTGTTTCCTAAATGTCATCTAATGTCACAATAAAACTCTTCACACACTTACACAGTACTTGGACGCAGGTCACATGATCTAAGTGGTTTCCCCCGATCATTTTCTAGTTTCCTGGTTTCTGTGTCACCTTTCGGTGCAATTGCAGTTCAGTTATCCACCATCTGGACCGTCTCTCCCTGAAGCAGCAAAGACAAAGCAAAGCAAAAGTTAACTCAAATATCCACGTCAGTTCTTCTTTGGTGTGTGACACCTAAATAATCAACTTTCATTTGAAGGTGTCATATTATGGTAAATCAACTTTTTAATCATTTAAATCCTTATATTTGCGACTCTGGAGGTCCTATCAGTCGGCAAAGTGTGGAAAATGTGACCCACTCATGTTTTTGTGGTTCTCCTCAGTCTAAGTACAGGAGGTAGAACACACGATTTTGACTTCCGCGCTCCTTGGGACGTCACAATGCGCTCAATTCCTGGGTTTCTTGTCTCGCGGAGCTCCGCTTTGTCCGTAAAACAGTGGACCTTTAAGGTGGAAAGAGATACTACTAAACAGAGCGTTCTGGAAAGGGCTGCTTTCGCAGGGTGATTGAACTGCTGTGGTGCTTCATCCTTAAGGTTTTTTGACCAAAGCATGTCACAGACATGTTCATTAGGACACCAGGGAACTAGTTTAACTTGGAGAAATAGGGTATAATATGGCCCCTTTAAGCCCTAGTGTATTTGGATGATTGCTGATATGCTTTGGTCTGAGATTTTGATTCTCTATTGACCGCAGGTGCACTCATGCTAAATTGCCGTGGGAATAAAACGCGACACCTTATATGGACATCTTGCGTTTATAGGTCACATCTTCAGGCTTTACAAATGTGATTTTCCGTATTGTTATGATTCATTTTCTATCACATTTTTGGTAAAGTTGTTTTTCATAATTAGGAGCCAAACGGAGCTGGAACGGTGACGTTTTTTTTTTTTCAAATTTCACAAATTATTTGAAAGATTTTTAGTACTCATTTTTGCTTACGTGTGTTCAATGCAGGCGTGAAATGGTTGGACGTGAAAAAGGTTTCACTGGACACTAGCGACTAATAAAACAACAGTTTTGCCAAGAGACAGAGACACAAGACATATGAGATCATCATCATCATTTCCAGGTTTGGGAAACACAGATTAACCTTTTTCAACATTTTCTACTCTTGATAAATTGCGTAAATAATCGACGGATGAACCGATTATGAAAATAATTGTTTGATGCGGCCCCAGTCATCAGTTGAATTCAGTATAGTAGAGTGTATCGCGTCTGAGGAGCTCACTCAGCTGAACTCTGCTGGAATGTGATGGATGAGCCAGGTTTGGTTTCATGAGCAGGTGTCTGTGTGGTTTTTTTTTTTTCTCCCGCGCGTTTCTCACACTGTTTCACCACCTGTTCTTATCTCTGCTCTTTCCCAGGTTTTTTTTTTTTTTTTTGTCCTCCATCCTGCGAGGAGCTAAGACGTTTACCTCTATGAATATGATTGGGTGAGGGGAAATAAATAAAGAGAAAACGTTAGATCATTTTTTCACATTTGGAAAAAGGTGTAAACAATATTCTGCCATCTCTACCAAGGACGTAATTCAGGAATAATTTCTAAAACCAGTTTATACCATGAAAGTGGTATAAACTGCAAATAGTCTAATGCTGTGATGGATTTAAGGATAATCTGATGATCGTAAATGAGTTTACTATGGCATACTAACAGTGAAACAGTTGATAATATATAGAGAGAATGTTGTTTAAATATGATCTATTATTACAATTCCCAAAGAGAGATTTGTCATTTCTTCTATTCCTCAATGAGACAGGGTTATTTAAGGCTATGACAGAAGAAGATTGATGGCTGGGAATAAAATTGGGAGACGGAATGAAAAAAAAGAAAAAGAGAAGAGATTGTTGGCGTGTCCACCGGCGTTCTCCCTCTTTGCTTCGACACACTTTCCCATGTTGTGGCTGCAGCATTGCGCTTGTCAATGTATTCATTCAAGTGACTCGACCGTCAGGTCCCCGTGAGGGCTGTGCAATGCTGCTTCCTCTCTCCTCCACGTCTCTTCTTAAAAAAAGCTGTGGCTCTTGCTTGAATGCTCTCTGTGTCCATGCCCAGTGCCCTAATCCAGGGCCTGCTCTTCCTCTAAGCAGGGAGTTAACTTAATCCCTATCATTTAGGCAGCTGCACTGTCGGGGAACTATGGGAAAAAAAAAAAAAAAAGTTAGAACTCTGTGACAGACACTTTCAGCTGTTGTGACGGCACCTCCCTGACTCTGCTCCCTTAACATGCAACTCTCACTCTCGGCCCCCGGTAATTTAATGTATCTGTGAATAATGCATGGAGGTTGGCGAGCATGGAAATCATACGGCGGAGGTATGCACGGCTGGGATGATAGCTGTGTGACTCAAGGAGGAGTCTGTGAAACGCATCTGCGTGCCGACGAACGAGCCAACCGCTAACAGTGAACGGTCATTCCACGAGACGCACACAGATCTCAGGGCAGGAGAGCTTTCTTGCAAGAGTGTCGACATCTGGCGTGACAGGTTTGGCTTAAAAGCAAAAGGTCACAATTAGTAATACTTGTAAATCTGCTCATGGCACCACGTTAAAGCCAACAAGTGGTGATGCTGCAGAGCAGTTATTTCCACGAGCAAATCAATAGCTTTATTTCCAATTAAATGTTTTTCACATTTTGATATTGTTGTATGTTTTTTTTATTGTATGTGCAAATTGAAAACATAAAGATAATCCAAATAATGAGCCAAATAACGTATATTGTTTGTTCGTCGCACACATCTCCAAGGGCCTAGTGACTTGCACTTGGTGGCAGCAAAGTATCACACATGGTGCAATACGCCAGAACAAAAGGCATAAATTAGAACACAGATTTTAGTAATTGTGTGTATGTATTATATCTTTCTATCTGGGTCTGCACGGTGCTATGATCACAGTATCAGTAGTTGCTTTAAAGCGGACCTAGACCGGAAGTTCCAATTAATGCTGTATTTTAGTGTGTATCTGTATCATTACCTTGTTTAAGAAGCCCTGGTGGGTTCTAAACAAACATTTCAGCCACTGCTGAGAACGCTGTGTTTTATTGTAATCTCGGGCTCAGCGAGATCTCTGAAAAAAACCCGGTCCGGTTACGTAAACACCGGTTCCCTGGAGCAGCAGATCGTCCTGCTCCGAGCACTAGTCCGGGCAAATCCGGTTGCGTACATTGAACCGCAGAAGAAGAATACCGTCCGTTGTGGAGGTGTTTCACGAGCGACAGTGTCTTCTGACTCTGGGTCTGACTCCGGGTCAAAGTCATAAAAGGGACTGCGGCGGGGAGTCGTGAAGAAGCTATTTTTAAACATTGTTAAAACAATGTTTTGATAATGAGTAGCAGTGCATCCACCGTTCCAGAGGGGGGAGCTGCGCTTCTGAGAGCGGATGTGCTGATATGTACTGGCCAATCACAAGACTCTGTCTTCTGGGGGTGAAAGTTCACTCTGAAATCTGGCGACTCAGGAACAGCGTGAAGGCCAATAGTTTCCCGATGCTTATAGGAATCCTACATGTTGTTATTATATGCGTCTTACCGTTAAATGTGTGTACTTTTTATACACTGAACTGTGGGAGAAGGGTGTTTGCGTACAGCACCCATATAAGCCAAAGGTCTTGAAGGATTTATGTACATTGTTATGAATAAGTTTATTTAAGGTTCAGCTAATAAAAGCACCATACAATGATAGTTAAGGTGAAACACTCCCATGTTTTCTTATGCGTTAAGTGTAGGAGGATTTAAAAAAGTGTACTTTTTTTCTCATGCCTCACACAAATGAAACGGCTTCACACCTCTGTTCTTCACTTTGCAAAAAGGAAAAAATACTTCTCATTAAAGCAGCCAGTGGAGGTCAGAGAACACAATTTACCATTTCTGCAAACATCTGAGCTACTTATCCATGCGATTTCATACCTCGCAAAACATTTCAAAGGGCATCAACAGCAGTGATTACAAGTAGCCGCCTCCCCTTTATCCTTCGCCCACATCTGGCACTTCCAGTCTGTTGAACTTTTGTAATAGGCCTCGATTAGAGCGCAGGACAGATACGTTAATAAGCCCTGGATTCTTGTCAAGAGAGAGGTCAAATCAGAAGACAAATAAATAGGAAATTGCTCCCTGCGAGCCTTCTCACTGTCACCCTTTGCTTGTTACCTTGCACACTAAAAAGGTATTTATCCGACTCCCTCTCCGCTGTTTAAACAGGCGTCAGCTCTGCTCTGCAACGCTTAATTGTGCTTCAGTCCCAGGAGTTCACTTGGTGAAGTGCAGGTGCAGCGTCCAAGAAAAATAATTGAACAAACAATTATAACGTGCTTTCCCACACTGCAGATTGGAGACAGAGCAGATACAGGGTTTTGTGCTGTTTAGCTTTCCTCCAGCTCAAAATATATCACCATAGGAGTGTTGAAATACCCCAAAGATCTACGGTGGAATTGTGTATATTCTGGCAGAGGGAATCTTGACAGCGCCGTCCCTCCACCCTGGGAAAGAATCTGCACTGTCCCTGTAAACATGCAAGACATTCACTGCTTCTCCTGGTGTCTGTCCATCCAGAAAAACAAAGGCAGGGTTCTTGTCTGCAGAATCGCTCCAGCATCGCTGACAGGAAACGAACGCTACCTCAGGACATCAACACATCTCAGGCCTCTGTGCCACGTCGGTGGAAAAGATCCCGCGACCGAACAGGCAGAGGAGACCTGAGGTGCTCGTCACTCCTCGGAGCTCTTTGTTTTCAGCTCATCCCATTGTTCCGCAGATACGGAAATGTTTTTTGTTCGACGACAAAGCCGCGCGTCTTTACCGTCACTCAATTATTTTTTTTACAGGGTTGTTTCAGCTGTTGGAAAAAAATGGCGAGCTTGAAAAAAAAAAAAACTCACACAAAGTCACAGCTGAAGTAAATCACTGTGCTCAAAATGATGACAGATTGCACTTTACAGCAACTGCAAAAACAGAAATATGAGACAAATGCAAAAATCATGCAAAAGGGTTCCTGTGCTAGATATTTATCAGGTATATGAGGCATAAAATATAGGCAGATGTATGGAAGAAGTCACAATTGACTGGCATGTCTTGACTAAGAGTTGTTACTAGGCAACAGTAGGGACACTGCTGTGAGGTAATAATCCTACATAATGACTAAAATGTTCATTTCAAATAGGCTGCAATGTAGTGTTGATTATGCAAGTGTCAGGCTAGCTGTTTCCAGTCTCTGTGCTAAGCTTAAGCAGGCTAAAAAATCTGCTGATTGTCTGCTCAATCTTCTAATCTCATACGGGCAGATTTCTTTTTTTTTTTTTGAAGCATACATTCAGTTAAAAACCCGTAAAGACCATGACAGTACAGTCGTGTTTTATTTTACGAGTGTGGCCAGATTAACATTTTCCCTTGCATTTCCAAAACCTTCTCAGGAAATCATGCCTTTAATTGAGTTGTAGAAACTAAATTGCAGGCAAGAAAAAAAAGTTAAAATTCAGTTTGATACCAGCTCTCTGGAGGCCGTAACTTATGAAACAAACATTTCCGATGGCACAGTTTTGTTTTTGTTATAATCCACATTTCGAGGAAAGAACACCAGGTTATGTGTTTTGGAAGCAAATCCCTTCAAATGAAATGAAGTTTGCGTTTGCTCAATCAATCTGATTTCTACTCCACTGTCCTCCCCGAGGAATTCTTCTTCCATGCAGGAGGACGTCAGTTATGGCTTTTGTTTTGCTTTTTCAGCTTCCTCTCCTCTCTTTCCCTTTCGCCATTCTTCCAGAGATGTGTCGTTGTTGGCAGTGCTTATGTAATAACAGATGGAAGCTAGAAATTAACACGTCTTGCCTCTCTCGTTATTCTCCTCTCTCCATTTATTTTTAATGCTGTGAGCATGAGTGTCTCTCTCTCTGTCTTTAGTTTTGTGTGTGTGTGTGTGTGTGTCTTGTCTACGTGTGTGACCCCAGCAGGCCAGCAGCACCTGTCAGGAGTGTATCCTTCGTGGTTTGCGTGCCTAATTAGCACACAAGGAATTTGGTGGCACGAATCGCGCAGTATTGGTGGGGAAAAAAAAAGAGTGCGGGGTGCAATTAGGATTTGTTGGCATGTTCAGAACACACAGTGAAGAATCAAACGTGGAGGAGGAAAAGGAAGAGGAGGAGAGGTTGGGGTGCGTTGGTGTGGGAGTGAAGGTTTGCATGTGTGGCCTGATACTACTCTACTATTATTTATTTTCTTTCTTCACATAAAAAAAAGCATGTGAAAATTAAGAACAAACCAAATTATACCTTCAAAACGTCTCCTGGTTTCACTGAAGAAAAATCACAACTGTGTCTCCTGAGATTTTACATAAACAACAGAATGAAATCCAAATAACACTGCAGATGAAAAACTGAGTTTCGCCACAATACAACTATTTTCTGGCACCGAGATAATTTCAATGAAAATACTGTATAATATTCAGATGAAGCCGGCGAGAACGTTCAGTATTCATGTGTCAAATGAGTTTGTTCAGACTCTAATTCTCTGCACAAAAACTAGGGACAAAACTAATGGGTCTGAAAAGCAATCAGTAATTATGTGAAAACATACTTTCAAAAAGCACTTTCACCCCTCACACACCTTTCAGAGTAATAGGAAACAGTGATCTGGAGTCTTTACAGTTGTTGTGAGTTCACACCACATGAGTGAGTGGCGATTGGGGATCACACGTGGTCTCACAAAGTCACACGTGATGAATGACAAAAGGGAATTATGGGCAAAATCAGGTTTCATGGCTTAAAAAAAACGGTTCAGGCTACATTTTGAATTCAAAAGTCCAAGCCCCTTTCTTCAGACTTCCCTCACAAGGTATGCCTCCAGAGCACAGGAATGTACAACAAACACGAATTCACGAGTACTGTGGTAACTTCCGGTACTTTTCAGTGACGCTAAAGTTCTTTGGATTCTTCAATTGAAGTTCAATTGACAATGTGATGATGAAAAACAACAAATACTCACAAATAAGTTCACAAAGACATAGAGTAAGGGCATTTTCACGCCTATAGTTCGATTGCTTTGGTCTGCACCAGTCAGTCAACCATCGGCACCGGAACCAGACTAACCCCTGATTACCGCGTCACTGCCGTGCGCCCGGTGGGGATTGACGCTGACGGAGAGGACGGCGCAAAACTGCACCGCTGACGTGGAACTTTGGGGTAATCCCGTATCTCATCTCATACCCATAATGCATTAAACTATACCGTTTCGTCCCATTTGGTTTGGTTGATTTTGCACCAGAGGAACCGTACCAAATGCAGAGGGCAGATAAAGCGGTCCGAGACCTGCTTTAAGGGGTGGTCTTGGACCAGTTGTCTCTAGGGCTGCATTTACACTGCATGGTGCAAGTGATTCAATTCAGATGTTTTACTCCCATGTGGCACATATATGACCGCGATATGACCGATGAAGGTGTACGCAGGCAAAAACCACACAGATTCTGATCGTGTCAAATAGCTTTTAAGCCTCTTTCATATTTGGTAAAAAATCTTTACATTTGTGGGTTTGTGTCTGACATTCGTCAATGCGACGTAAACACACAAGAACACTATCCATGATCTCGACTCTCTTGTGGCTGCTGCAATGAAGGACACGGGCTCACACTCGTGTCATGTCTTTTAAGCCTTTGGAGCAGGATTGTTCATATTTCACGTTGCAATATCATCTCTTTCAGTGATGTTTTGGCCAAGGGACCATTTCCGACATAAAGCCAGACATAAAGCCAACAAATTGAAATTTAATATCAAGACCAGTAGTGTAAATGAAGCCTAATTAGCTGGTGGGCTAGATAAAAGTTGCATCGTGGTGGACATGAGACTCATCAGGAAGGCATTGATTGGACAACTCCGGCAACTCTGTCTTTTCACACTTCATGACTGCTAATCTTGACTTTTAAAACTCATTGGCGACTGGATTATCAGGCTGAACATCGTGTAAAGAGAGATTCTCTGTTGAATATTGTTAAATTCTGACGACTTTCAGCTGTTGAATATTTATATTGCTGTAGGCAGTGTGTCATGGGAGTAATGAGAATACACAAACGTGTGCCAAGAGCAAAGTAATTAATGCAGATGACCATATATTGTATATATTGATCTAATTATCATTATGATTTTCCTCTTGGTCTGGCAGCAAATGTTCCGTGAAAAGGAAGTCTGACAGCCAGTTAGTTTAAAGAACCTTTCACCTTTGTGAGCACACTGTGAAAACTCAGAGCGTAACATCAACAAACACACAACCAACCTGGATGCCTCCTTCCTTATCGCAACACAAAGGCCGCTCAAGCTCTGAGTTCTTGCCAAACTTAATCAGAACAGACGCAGCCTTGCCATGCATAGATTTAGACTAAAATCCCTCTGCATAAAAACACTGATCTCCTCAATGTGGATCTGACCCTGCCTTTTAGCTGCTGCTACTACTCAGTGTTTCCTGATACAAAAAGAAAACTTTTTTGAAAGTGAATGGAAGAAGAAATAACTGATGAAGAATTTATAGGTGGCATCTCTTAGCTTCAGGCTCTTGCCCGATTCTATCAAATGCAATGGGTTTTAAGCAGTAATTTGTGTATAAAGCTTCATCAAAGCACAAACATTTGAGCTCCAAGGGAAGAGAAGAAAAAAGGAGGAAAGCAACCGCTGTGTGCGACAATGTTTAACTTTGAGTCCACCGCATGATTTATTTATCACTGCGACGGACATTTTCGTAGCTAGATTGGGGGTTGGTGGGACGAAGAAAGGGAATGATGGGAAGTTAACAAGAGTAGAGGGAACGACAAGGAGCAGACGTGACCTCAGTTTGATGAGAGGGAATCAAAAAGATCACAATAGCTCTTGTGCCCACAACAGTGAAAGGGAACAAATGGCTCTTTAATATTTCCAAAGAAAAAACGGTTTTATTCAACGGTGATGAATAAAACAAAGAGGAGC
>NC_139802.1:30467734-30552734 GCF_963457635.1 Microchirus variegatus
AGGAGTAATCGCCCCGGCTACCGGATTGAGGGGGAGTGGAGCGGGAGGAGGGGGCTGCCCCCGATGTCTTGTGTAATCAACATTTAGAGAACAGCTGGGAGGAGGAGGAAGAGCAGGAGTGTGTGTTTGTTGTGCACGTGTTTTCTCATGCTCACATATATCTGAGCTGTCGTGTGTGTGTGTGTGTGTGTTTTTGTTTCGTGTGTTCATGTAAACCGCTACTACAGCGTTAACAAGCCTCGTGAACATCGTAGTGTGTGTGTGTGTGTGTGTGGTCAGTCTCTGGTCCCTGCTGGCCCTCAATGTTCAGAGCGGGTTCAGTGCTGAGGTCTTCGCCTGCAAATCCAACTTCTCCCCCGGGTAAAACTGTCAGAGAAGTTCTTGATTTTTTTTTTATTCGATGGAAAACACAAAACTGTCATATTAACAGTTTCGAAGTATCATACTAATTCAGCAAGCGGTTTCATTATGTTGCTGCTGCTTTCAATTAAAGTCTGAGAGTTTTTTTTAATGCATAACTCTAATTACGTAAAGTAGTAAAGATGTAAGTGAGTGAGTTAGTACGTGAGTTTTGAAGTATGGATGTATACAAGTAAAATGAGTAAATATTCCATTAGACTCCATTATGGTTTTATATCCTACAGAACTTTATCTGAAATGGAAGAAACATGTTGCAAAACAGTAACTTGGTGGCTCTTTAATTATAGTATAGAGTATAAAACACATTTTAAATATATTTATTTTAAAACAAAAAGTGGATGTCTATGTCTATATGACATTGTATAACGAAGCAAAATATCGTTAGTATGTAGGTGAATTTGTTGTATGTTTTAGCAACATTTTTTCGTCCTATCAAATATATAATAATGTTATTTAACACTGTAAAAGCGAGGTCCTTAACCCTAGAACACTATCGCTCAAATTCAAAACACCGTCACTAAAGCTGGGTGATTTTTACCCGAGATAATAAATACACCCAATAAAAAGTACTTGAGTAGAGTTCTTTTATTTTAAACTGTGTCATGTCTAACAAAATTAAAGAATATAGAAATGCTCCAAAATTATTGGAAAATTAGGAATTTGGGAACAAAAACATTTCAAAAAAAATAATAATAATGAAGATGAAAACCTGGTTTTCATGAAAATCACATAAATTTATTTGCACCCGGCAATGGTGTTCTAGGGTTAAAGACCATAATTAATGAAGTATATTTGCAAAACTACCTTTAAATCCTGTACTGACCATTTCACTATACATGCATACACATTATTTGTCAAATTATTTTTCCAACTGATTGATTGACATCAAGTTTTAAACTGATCAGACGAGCAATAGCGCCCTCTATGTATATTTGGACGTAGTAAATAAATAAGGAAAGGCTGCATTGTGTATTCTATGAAGTCTGTGCTTATTTTAATTTCTATTATCCGCGCACTTTTGTACAGATTCTTTCACCCGCATATATAGACGGAGATGGAGGAGCATTGACAATAAATGCATGTCTATTTCTTAGTTTTCTGATTTACTTCGCAGCTCAGAGGCTACTTCATCCCAGCTCTTTGTTTCCCTGACTTCTTCTGCTAATTTTGTTTGTGCTTTGGTTGATTTGTGCCCTCTGCTGGCATACATCTTAATTACACAGCATGTGAGGTTCCAGTGAAACGACGCACACACACAAGGAAAGGTTGTCGGTTAATTAATTAACAATGGGTTGCGTTCTTCACAACGATTTACCGACTAATGGTTGATCATTAACATCCTTATACCCCAGACCTGTGAAGCCAGAGCCCAACATGACAATTTGACAACAGACCCAAAGAGTCAATCCACCATTAACCTGCAGTCAAGAAACAGAGCAACACGTCAACTTTCCTTCACTCAAACGACGCAAAACACATTTTCCAGGGACAGTGACCCATCTGCTACTAACAGACCTGATCACAGTGACAATAAAGTGTATAAACTGTTGTCTATTTCAGATATGTAAATTAGCCTGACAACAAAATGGACAGAGCCAGTTCATATTGTTTGTTTTGGAGCTATAAACACTGTAATTGCTTTGTGTACATTTCCAATACATCATAACTCTTTTGTCACACAACATTTGAATGGACCATCTGACTAATTACAGCGGTGTACGATCAAACCAGGCTCCACGGAAACCTGTGAAGGCTCTGAACCTGGCCTTTCAGGTCAGGAAGAGGAGGCAGACTCATTGATGCCGCTGCTGCCAGAAATCATAATTTCAACAATTTTCTATAATTTCCAGCATCTAAACAGAGGAAAACCAAGTCGGGGGAAACAAAGCAGAGGCCCCGAAAGCCCCGCCTCCATCCTCCCACAGAATACACAGGCACAATCACAATCGCGGAGGCCTGCGAGAGCCTCAACATAGAAAGTGGCCAGCGTCTAAAAACAGGCTCTGCAGCTGCATGGTGGCTCCAGTGAGAGGCGTGCCTTCAGCACTCGCACCCGCAGTCACAGTTTACTCCCGCTAAATGTATGGAATCAGGCTCGTGCTAAAAACTACAATTACAGGTGATATACAGATTGAAATCATAGGGGCCGCTTTTTTGTTGAGGAAAATTGTCCTAATGAGCGGTTTGGCGATTCATGGGGTGGAAGGGAGGGAAGGACCGGTGTTGGTGTTGGAGGAGACTGGTAACGTCTTTTCTCCTCTACTGTGTGTGTGTGTGTGTGTGTGTGTGTGTGTCGGGGAGGTGTTGGAGGGGCATAAACAGCTGCACCTGCTGCTGTGGCACACACTGCCACAGTTAATGATATCGGATGATATCATTAGGCAAAGTGCTCATAAACAGATGTTGGAGCCACTGCCTCAACAGTGTCAGCTGAGCCGGGTTTGCATTTCTGTGAACGTATTATTTATATAGGGCATTTAAGTTTGTTATGTTAATAACCCCTCTGTTAGCATGCAGGAGGTGACAGAGGAAGAATACAGAGATGAAGCCGGTGTGTGAGAGTGCGTGTTAAACTGCACCTCAGAGGCTCAGTGAAACCTCTGAGGCTGATCAGAGGTGTGAGTAGCTGACAGGAGATCAGTTTAGATGAGCGTTCTAGTTTACAGAAACTGTCTATGGAACACATACTATTTTTACTGACATCGCTGTGTCATAATTTCAATTATTTAAAATGGATAAAAGAATGAATCAAAAGCTCGATCTCCGCTTTAAGTATTTTGTTTCAGATTATTACTCTTAGATATACGAGGGTTCAGTTTTGGGCTTAAAATGGACACTTTGTTGGTTTTCTTAGAAATGTAATACTTGAATATAATCTCCAACAAATCCTCAGTGATTGACTGTGATGATGGGAAAAAGTTGCAAAGCACGGAGTCATGTAATGACCTTACCGAGGCAGCAGCCGAGCAGTCACACCTCGGAGTGTCAGGAGGAACAGGCAGGTTGGATTATTCCATCACAGTAAAAGAAGCAGTCTTTTCACACAGCAGTGAATCGAATCAACACTCCCTGCAACAAAGAGATGTCAGTTCTGTGTGTCAATATTCAGTTTCTGTCTCATAATAGGTTCAGTTTTTTTTTTTAGCATAATAGTCCGTCTAAGTTACATTCTAACCAGTGAACCCGGAAATCTCAAACCTCACCTTTAATCCCAGAAGTTTTATCTGTCAGATTACAACCTCTAATCCCAGCAGCATTTCATGCAACATTGTGGGAAAATTAATCTTTAGCCCTGTCTCAAGCCTCATCGTTAAATATAAAACAATTTACATCATCATTACCTCAGGCAGAATAATTAGACAACATTTTCATTGTAGGGATGTGGCCACAGATCCAGATTCAGACTTTCTTTTATAAACAATTGTTAACTTTGCAAGATAACAGAGAATGTTGACACTGGAAACTTTCTCCTATTACCAGTTCAAACATATTAAGTCTATAAACTGCTATTTGTACTTCAAAAAATGTATGTCAACGATCAAATGTCTGAGGAGAATTGTTCTGTTTTTACCTTGACTGTGTGTTTGTGTCATCTCCAGCAGGAGTTGACTGAATGGATTCCCCAGCTGCAGCCAAGTGTTCATGACACTTTCCACTTCTTTTTCTGATTCTGTCTTGCAAAAAAAGAAATCATATGTGATGATGTGCTCTACCGCCACCTCCTGGTTTGGAGTATGAAACGCAGAATGTTGTCATACCCAAGTAAGACTTTTAGTTTGGAGGATTACAGGAACTGTTGAATGAACTAAGCATGCTCAAAATCTCTATTGTAATACAATTTAAAATTATGAGTATTATTCTTTTTACAAATAGTAGGAGGAAAAACTCCAGTCGGCTCAGCCCAGGAGAGGAGGAGGAGAGCATCAAGCCTTACTATTAAACAGCACTCATACACGTGTTAACAGATTTATGTAAAAGGTTAACGTCCTTGTGTTATTCTGCTCAGGCGCTGCCATTTTACACCCCGCCACCTCCGCCCCCTTCTCCCCACTTCCCTGGCAGGGAAAAAAAAAGAAAGAAGGGAAGAACAGGCCCCCATTTCCCTGCCACCATTATGCTCATTTGTCCTGTCAAGAGAATGACAGGCCGCTTGACTCTTCCCCAGATACGACCATTAGGTAACGCTCTGTCATCTGACAGCGAGGCATTCTGCCGCTCCCTAAAAACCCCCTAATTATTTCCTTCGCCAGAGACAGGCGGCGGCGGGTAGGTAATTTTTAACCTTTCACGTGCACCTGGGGAACCCTCCTCCGGGGAGCCAAGGTGCCTGTGTGGCATTCAGTCATCAAAACATGACCTTTTATGGCCGTTCGGAGAGCAGTTGGCACCGGGTGCCATGCGCCGGCTAATGCTAATGTTGATGACTAATTTATGCATCAGGCGACTGCATCTGCAGCAAGTTTAGAGCGGCAACAATGTGTGACAGAGCAGTGAGACAGGAGAGGAAGGGGAGAAGAGGAGGAAGGCGTTGGTAGGGGGGCTTCAACGCGGAGCAAGCAGAGGTGAAAGGAATTTTGGGGGAAGGGGTGGGGCTTTCGAGACACCCGGTAGCTTGGCACGACAGGGAATTGAGGGGGCTAATTATGTTGCAGGGAATACATTCGGCGTGACCAGCGAGCCTTTTTAGAATTTGTCGAGTGCAATCTGACTAACGTGGCTGACCTTTACTTTTTTTTTTTTTTTTGCCCAAATTGCAGGAGACCAGAGAGCATGCAAGATGTGTGCATACTCTATGACCTAATTGGATTTTTTTTTTTTTATTGTGAATGCTGCTCAGAATCCAGCTCCCCAAAAGTGTGGATGTAAAAAAACAAACAAACAAATTGCGACATTACGAGTCTCTGAGGTGTTTTCAACCAGTTCGCCGTGTTATATAAAGATTAAAAGCACCGTCTTTGATGAATGTTCAGCTTGCAAAAATATCACATTTTAACACAGGTAAACACTGCGCTTCATGGACTCACTGGTGACCTATGATCCTTTGTATCGTAGCTTAGAAAAAACTTTCCCAGCAAAAAATCCACAAAATGCACACAATAATCACAGCTGCTTTGGGAAACATGCGACAAAAGGTCACCATACACTTCTTTAGGTCATCTTGAAGCAACTCTTTTTTTTCTACAGTTTTAAGAATTGCAGGGTTTCTCTTATTCAGTGTTTAAAAGTACGGCAGGGTCGGCTTCTTACAATTAAAAGACTGACGCAAAGTATTAAAGTAAAACATAGCCAGCAGCAATTTTCAAAACTTTTCAGGACTCAAAATATGCCCGGGGGGAAGTGACGGCAGCCGTATCTGAATTTATGCCTTCTAAAATCTTTTGAGACGATATAAAGGCAGCAAAAGTTTTTCAAGGAGAAGTTGAAACTGATCAATAAACTACACTCACTTTTGCTTACTCAATTGGTGTTGTTTAACTTATTATTCGCTGTATACTGTAAATGCATTCGTACAAACAGTACAGCTTCTGAATTGTACGGTGGCTCTGAGGTGCAAAACACGCAAATCAAAATACACAAACACAAAACAAAAAACACAAATCCAAATGACAAAACACAAACGCAATGACAAAACACAAACTTAGTTCATGTTTTTGTTTTCTGCTTTTGTGATTGTGTTTTTGGATTTGTGTTTTTTGTTTTGCGTTTTTTTGTTTTGCGTTTGTTTTTTGCTTTTGTGATTTGCGCTTGAGTTGTTTGATTTGCGTTTGTGTTTTCAGTTTTTTGATTTGCGTTTGTGTTTTGCGTTTGAGTCTTTTGATTTGTATTTGTGATTTGCATTTTGAGTTTCTTGATTTGCGTTTGTGTTTTGCATTTGTGATTTGCGTTTGAGTTTTTTGATTTGCGTTTGTGTTTAGCGTTTGAGTTTTTTGATTTGCATTTGTGATTTGCGTTTTGAGTTTCTTGATTTGCGTTTGTGTTTTGAGTTTTTTGATTTGCTTTTGTGTTTTGCGTTTGAGTTTTTTGATTTGTATTTGTGATTTGCATTTTGAGTTTTTATTTGGGTGTTTGTGTTTTGCACCTCAGGGCTACCGTAGAATTTGCCTACTGAATGCCCTAAATGTTCTCGAAACAACTTTGTTCATAACTATGTAAGAGAGAGAGCTCATACACTGGGGAAAAAACAACAACAACAAACTGACCAACCCATTCATTAACTGGACCTTCTTTTGAATCTCATGATGTCCTCTTGTCCACTTGATGTCATAACACTGGAGGAGAAACCTTCTGAGTCTCCGTCAGGTGTCACTGAGAAGAAAAGATCAGAGAGCAGGCACAATTACATAACTTCCTATCGGGTTCCTTTTTACTACACTGCAGCGTTTTCTTCCACAGACAATAATGCATATGAATAATTCCAACTTCAAGCAAATATTTGCTGGGAAATTATTCAGTTGTGCGTTTTTCCAAACCTTATTATCTTCGGACTAACATTAAACATGTCTTCCTGTTTAACCACGTTGGACCACAGTGAAGAAAATGGATGGTAGAAAAGGAACAAATGCCTCCCCGCACTGTCAGCTCAGAGCAATGGTAGAGGGGATGACAGGGACATTTATGTTAGCACATAAAATAAAAAAAAAGGCTCTGCCTCAGGCTTTACAGTGCACTGACAAAAATGCTGTATGTTTATAATCTCCCCCAACTTCCTGCAAGTCCATAAATTGTTATTATCATGAAGTGTTGGCGAGAGCAGACAAATCGAGGTGTTTTGGACTGAAGATGATATGAATGTCAAAAAACAAGGAGGGATGAGAATCCAGCTAATCGGATTACAAGTAAGCGATGGTGCTATTCTGCTTGAAAAACATAATTTGTATGAATCAGGCAACGTGTGCATTTGCAAAAATGTCAGGCCTCCTCCGCCTCTCTGCGTTTGTGTGCTCATTGTCAGTCAGAGACAGAGCGCGAGATGCTGAGGTCTTTGTTCGGACAAATCAGGAAATTACACGTTTTAAATCTCGCTGTAAAGTGTGATTTCTTCTCTTTTTTTTCTTCACCTCCTCCTCCTCCTCTTATCTGCGTCTGTGTTTTTCAGGTTCTGGAGAAAGGTCGCTACAGAGTGTTTCCCTTGGAGCAACATAGTGCAATAAAACACAAGTAAACACAAAGCAAGACTGATTCAAGCTTCTATACGTTCACGCAGCCATTAGTGATTTATACTCCGCTTCTAATCCCTTGCTCAGGCTGCCCCGCCGCCATTAAGCTTTGAAATTACATGTTCTATCACGCGCAGCCGCTCTCACCTGAGTATTGGATTACTGAAATAAAATATGAATAATTAATACTGAGAAATAGGTTCCTGGCAACAGGAATGGCTGCAATTTAATAATGAGCATTATGTTTCTTGTGTTTTTTCCCCTCCTTTTATTTTTCTCCTCCTCCTCCTCCTCTGGTGTCGTTTAATCTTCTCGGGTATCTCTACCAGGGGAGTTAGTGCATCCTCTCCTTCTTCTTCTTCGTTGTTTCTTCCTCAGCTGGGTTTGCTTCCCTGGCCACTATGGGAGAGAGACCTGACCTCTGCCCGTGTTCTAAACCCTCCCTTCCTTCCTTCTACTCTTCCTTTTTCTTCTTCTTCTTCTTCACCATGTTGTTTTTCCTCCTTAAAAAGCTGCTGTTAAATAAATTATAAAATACCCACCCAGGGGTGATCAGACGGCCATGAACCCTTGTCATCTGTCTTCCGGTGCTTCCAGGCAAATAGGAGCAAGTGATGAGGGGAGAAGAAGAGATGAGGACAGCCAGGATTTCTTCTTCTTCTTCATCTCCCTTTCCATCTCTGGCTTGGTATTCTGTCAAAGGTGAGAAAAAGAGGAGAAGGACAGGCTCGTTTGTACCCTGCCAGACAACCAAAGGCGATTCGCCATTTTCCTCCATTAGATTCCCCACATGCATATTTATTTAATGTGGGGATGGGGGGGGGGGGGGGTGTATATAAGGAGAAGAGGAAGGAAAGGAAGAAGACAGACAGATAGAGAGGAGAAAAAAAAAAAAAAAACTTTGCTACATATGGAGTGCTTCTTACAACTAATCAGCAGACTGTTGGTGATTGGGGCCGCAGGCGCCAGGTTGGCTCGAGCCAGAGTTAGCACAGTGCCCAGGTCTTTGCTGCAGGCTGCACAGGTTGGCCTCAACTCTGCTGGGGAGCAGATGGCGAGCCAAAGCTTGTAGTCACACTTACCTTCCCCACTAAATCCCTAATCCCTCCGTGGACGCTCCTCCAAGGCAGGTTTTTGGAGGCAGAAATAGGGGTTACAATCTGGACCGGCGCAGCGCCTGCCAAAACACTCTCAACACAGAAATGCAAATTAACTTATTTGTGTTGTCCAGCAGCCAAGGCAGCACCGCTTCTTTTGCAAGTAATTAAGATACCTTGAAAAATATTTGTAAAAGATCAATAATTTCCAATGGAAAAATAACAATTCAGACAAAGAGGGGGTGGAAGAAGAAGAAGTGAGAGGTGTGGTTGCTTCTTCTTCTTGTCCATCTGCACACAAAAGTCAGCACCGTCGCTCCCTGTTTTACCTACAGATCCCTCTGGTGCTGGCGCCGTTTGACCTGTGAGGCATTTGCTTACTCAGCCATTACAGCCATAGAATCAGCCTGGATGTTAAATATAAAGCGTTTGTGGTGAATGTTCCTTTACAGCCAGCTGCTTTAGAACAATTAAAAGACAGAAAAAGAAGAAAGAAAGGAGGAATAGAAAACAAGCGCCCCCTGAATCAGGAACTGTTAGAGGAGGCGTAGGAGCCTTGGTGACACCTTTCAGCTGTGCTTGTTGGCTGGCACTTAAGCCACACACACACACACACACACATACACACACACACACATACACACACAGACACAGACACACACACACACACACACACACACACACTGTTATTAGCCTGGTGTCAGCAGCACTAAATGGGCTGCAGATGTTAATGCTCTGTTTTAGATACAGTGGCAGGAAAAAAAAAAGAGGCAGAGATGAACCCATTCAGACGCAGAATAACTAAATACGGAGGGAGAAACACATTCATTTGCGAGGTATACACACAGCAGACAATAATTCAGAGGTAATGCATTATAAACAGTGCTGTTTAAACACTGTGGGTATGTTTAACATCACGGAGGCTTTACTTGTTTTACTCTTGCGTCGTCTCACTGCTATGATTCCGTCTCGTTTTTTTTTTTTTTGCAGCTGAAGACAGTTCTTGGTGTCGCTTAAAACTAATTTATCCCCATTACAAATACACAATTCACGTATATCAAATGTAATATCAAAATTTCCTTTCCTGGTGCTGTCTCACAGGTCTCTCCCGCCGGATTTTATTGCCAGTGTGTTTATATTAAACTGTGCCAAGCACCCGTTTTGATCCATTTTCTGTTTACACAGTCTGATTGCTATATGTTTTTTTTTTTTGTATATTTTGCTTACAAACAATCAGAAGTATGTCGAATATATAGATTAATTCCTCAAAACAAATGTGAAAGGGGGAAAACGGGAAAAGTTGCTCCACAAACTGGTGCAAAGTATATGTTCGCAAAATATTTAACAAAACATAGATGATGTGTACAGTGAGGATAATCATGATATGAAACTGTGCTGCTGTCATGTGCCTCTCCAGCAGCCGTCAGTGTCCTACTGTAAGTCTATGAGGGTCTGGAAAGCCTCTGGGAGCAGCCAGGCGGATCAAACAACCTCCCCAGTATCTG
This sequence comes from Microchirus variegatus, assembly GCF_963457635.1. NCBI lineage: Eukaryota > Metazoa > Chordata > Actinopteri > Pleuronectiformes > Soleidae > Microchirus > Microchirus variegatus. The sequence continues at coordinate 30,477,914 of NC_139802.1, forward strand.
ACCAGATGTCCTTACTGGGCCGGGTTCAGATGGTCCCAGCGAGCACTGAGGGAAAGGTCAGAGTCACACAGTGGGTTAAACTGGACCCATCACGAAAACTGGCTCGGGCTGCAGGTCTGCGCGGCACAGCCTCGCTCGTCGGCGGGGATTATTTCAATTAAGGCTCATGCTGGCTGAACGTGGGATTACAACGGGGTTTAGAGTAGCAGGACACATCTGAACGCAGCACATGGTCAGCCAGTCCAGTCAACCCCTGGGGATGATATGGCTGAAATATGACAGACAGGGAGTTGTAATTAGTTCTGACATAAGCACAAGAACAAGCCATTTTCTATAATCGCAAATAATATTTGGCACAGAGAAAAGACCTACAAAGGTTTTTTGTGTCCCAAATTCAGTAATTATGATATCTACAGTCAACTGCTGACACTTTTGGTATGAATGTATTGTATATTATTTATATTCTTTGAAAAATTGCCCTGTTCCATTCTATTCTATTATATTCCAAAAATATTTAACTGAGAAGACCACTGTAAAATAAATTATAATATTTTATATTGTGTATTGTTTCCAGTTTATTTATATTTATTATTGTATAGTGTTTTTGCCTTGTGTTTATTGTCTTTATTTCTTCCAAATATATCTACATAAAAAAAAAAGCCACATTAATTTTACACTAAATAACATTTTAAAACAAGGGTCTGCCTCTAAATATTTTTCATAAAAAAAATGGATTTTTCTGCTTATCTGCTTTCTTGCGTATTTTAACCATAAACGGGCCAGAAAATGTCTTGCGATTAGGTGCTTTTGCCCATTTTTCCAGAATAACTTTCAATATCTGGCAGTTAGTATATATTAAAGGGACACTGTGTAGTATTTATGGGTTTATATAACCCAAAATCCACTTTTTTTATACATATTATGTGCTCCTGCATTGTCTAGTCGCTGTATAATAGTTTTTGTTTCATTTTCGTAGTGTTTCAAAAAGTCATGTAAAATAACATGGTCGCGGGCCGCGGTTGCATAGCCACTGTTAGCAGCGAGACGCCATGTTTCTACCGGAGCCTGTAAGGACAAACGCGAGAGAACAAATCAAGCGTCTCTTTACTTGTAGCGGAAGTCCCGCCTCCACTCTCTCCGCTTCGTCTGCTACGGCCGCGATAGCTCGCCCTCTCCCTCGCCTCACGAACCTCATCTGCTGACACGGAGAAAGACAACGAGGACGACATGTGACCGGCTGCGGATACCGTAGCACTCAGGGAAGGGAGGGTGAGCAGGGCGGCAGTTCTTTGTTGTAAATTTCAGCCTCTCCTCTAGATGGCACTATAAACTACTTACTTCACCTTTAACTGCATGTTAAAATAGTGTTTTAACAATCTGTATGTTAAATTTGAATTTCAATAGTATAAAGCGTATTTAAAATAACACTTGTTTTGAGTTTTTGTCGCAAAAACAGGCCAAAATATGGAAACTACTGTATGCACAGGCGTTTTTCCAACTCTCTCCGCTGATTGGCCAGCGTCCTGCAACAGCTCGAGTGAAATTTCCGTAGTAACCACATGTTGGCTTTGACGTGCAACTGAGCTTTCAAAAACCATTGGCATTTTTTCTGATAGCGCAAACCGTCATTACGGTAATGTAAAATGAACTTGCGCAAACGTGTCATCTGCAATACGCTCGGTGTTAAAGGGTGAACTGTATTTACTGATTCATGTTTCTCTGGCATGCAGCAACAACGACAATCATCTATAGTAATGACTTTAATTTAACTGACCTGATCTCTGCCTTTATCATCACCACACATGACCAAACTTTTTTAGACTCTTACAGATGAGGAACCCCTGACCAGGATATAAAAGTATAGAAAACCCCCCAGAGGAATCAATCAAGTCTAATACAGCTCTCCTCAGAGCGTTAGTTTGTCAGTAATCGTGTATTACACCGTAAAATCTCTAAAATGATAAAGAAAGGGTATCCTCCCAGAGGGATAATTATCTCCCCATCTCTGCTTCACATGCCGCGCTCTGTTATTGGCAGAGATAAAAGAGGAAGGTAAACGCTTCACTGAGAGAAGAACCTGTGTCTGCTCAGTCAAGGATGTTTAGCAGCAGCTGCAGGTTCACGGAAGGTAAAACGACCAAACGAGACACGATTAGCCTCTGCTCCCTGCGATGTATGCACGGCATGGTTCGGCTGTGAATAGCGCTCGCTGCTTTTAGCATTCACGGCGACGACTGTTGGAACTGTCTGGCATTTCACCTGTGGACGTTCTGGACTTATTGAGATGCGTCAGAGCAAACGCTCACCTAATTGGCCCCAGAGTCGGCCCCTAATTCCCGATTCTCAGTGAGAATCCACATTTCAAAGCAGGGTCCATATCAATTAATGGAGCATTAATGTGTCTCATTTTCATACAAGGCGAGTGTCTTAGGTTGGACAAATCAGATATCGGCCACATTTGACTGTGGAAGGGAGTTCAATGTGAAATTTTTTTTATTATTATAAATTACTTATTATTCCTTTTCACCTTTTCATGCAAAACAATTAATGTTTGAGGTAGTATAATCAGATACCATGTGCCACGAATACCCATGCATTTTGTTTTGTTGTCGTTGCTTTTTGAGTCAATATGATTCTAAAACAATGTGATTTTATAATCTAATATTTGACATTTTATATTTATTTTTTTATAATATATTTCTCTTTTTTTAAGAACTGGAATTGATCTATTCAAATGATGCTCAACTCTGTGTCAGAATACAGGCTGTATATCACTTTAGTCCTGAGTGCAGCTGGATGATGTTTTGTTTCATTACTGTGAACTTTGCCACTAATGTGAGTCAATCACAATTGCACAGTCCTGCTGCAGGGAACACTGACGATAGAACACAAAAGAAAAAGAAATAGTTATCCACCACTGAAAATAATCTCAGCAAATGGCTCAATGTAATGTTTGTGTAATGTTCTGTGAAAACTACAGTGCCCGGATTGCACTTGTGGCAAAGTTATTATGAGAGATTATTTGGTTGATTTAAGCGATGTCTTGACAGTTAGACAAATATAATTTACCTGAAACATCCAACAACAGTATGAGTGAAATCAGCACTAAAATAAGCATAATTTGCGTTATTAGTAAGTCAATGTATCATGTTTATTAAAGGTAAAACATAAATAAAATCAAAATGACTTAAAGGTCCAGGAGAGTTTAGTGGCAGAAACTATAAATACTACCTGTACGCATCCTCGTTCCCCTTAAAAACAACAACTGGCTATTTGCAATGACACCTCAGTAGGAAACCTCCCTAAAGCGGCCCCACGTCAATCGCATGATCCCACCTCACGTTAACCGGTTTAAAGTTATCGTTCTGCAAGTTGGAAATGAAGCTGAAGGAAAATGAAGAGGAGTTATCGATCAGGAAGTGAGAAGAGGAAGAAAAAAAAGAAATAAAGACAGTTGTAAGTGGCACTGCTGGTGCAGATAATGATATAATGATAACATTAACAGTAAATGACTACTGTTATTGAACTGCTACTTTGTCTAACTAACGATAGCTGACGCTAACGCTAACTAGTAGAAGCAGTGCTATAAAGGTGCTGATGAGGAATTGCCTGCTGTGGGTTTCGTACCCCCAAAAAACTATTGAACTATTCTATAATTTGCATTTTATTTATACGTTTATAATGTGAGTTATTTACAGTGTAATGTATTTTTTTTTTTACAAAGTTTATGTAGTTTTTTAAAAGTTATTTACAGTATTTTATTGTTCTTTATATTTATATTTTCAAAGTTATTTTCAAAATTACAAGGTTTTTCAATGTTATTTTATTCAATTCATACATTTTTCTTTGGTGTCACATTATTTATAACATAATGGTGATGAACACCGGTCGGAAGGGCCCCTTGGGAATTTTTGCTCAGGACCCCAAAAGACTCTAGAATAGCCTCTGCTAATTCTTATACAGGACCTTGAACAAAATGCATGTTTTTCATAATTTATTGGAGGTTATACTTCTGCTTTTTTTCCCCTCTGCTCCCCCTTTACGCAGTCAGAAATGTTTGACAGCTGATGTGTGATAAAATCAAAAGTATAACAGAGCATCTGCACTCTTGACAGCCGCAACCGTACAGCACTTTAAGGTAGCGCAAGGTACAACCCTGCTGTTTTCTCAACAGCAGGCTGTTTGAAATATGAATGAGCAGCCAGTCTATACATCATGTTAGCTGACATGTTGTATTAAAATTTATGAATGACTTCATCAAAAAGCACTTTCTGCCAGACAGATTTGCCCTGACATCACACTTACAAGGCTGGTTGAAGCCTCAGATAAATGTGAGCGCGCGTCCGTGCTTGTATGTGTGTGTGTGTCAATGTCTAAGTGTGAAATTATCTGTGCTGAGCTGGTCCTGTGTGTAATCTCCGGTATTTGTAGTGTGTTTGCTCCAATTCAGGGAATGTGTATTCCAAATAAAAATAATAAATTGTAAATAAACTGTATGTTAAGCAGGTATAAAGCAATTTATCTATAATAACTTATTTCAGAGCATCTAAATACTTTTTGACCCTTTAACACAGAGAGTATCACAGATGTTGTTTTCACAAGCACATTTTTCATTAACTTTAATTACGCGAAGGTAAGTGCCACCGGAAACAAAATTAACTCACGCTGTTGCAGGAAGCAGGCGAATCAGCGTCTTTGCCTTTGTCACCAGAGAGGAGAGAGTTGGAAAAACTGTACTGTACATACAGTACATTTCCATTTTTTGGCCTGTTTGTGGACATTGACAGAAAAAAATATGCTTTACACTGTTCAAATTTTAAAATGAACACACAAAAAATGGTGTTCATGTACAACTACAGTGTTTTTTTCTAAATAAAAATGTGTTATTCTGGACAAAATGGCCAAAAACACTAACTCATAGAACATTAACTGGCCCCTTTATATTTAAAGGTGCCATATGTAAGAATGTGGTCAAAAACAGTTACTACATTCAAATTCAAAATATCAAGGTCTTTTAGGTTTCGTTTTTCTGATGTAACTGGCAACCCGTGGTTGCTCCCCAGCTGAGACTCTACTGACTGCAATGACTGGAAGACGGCTGTAGGTGGCGCCACATGCCAAAACATGATTTGCAGTCTGCAAAATTTTTTTTGTAATGCAAATATTTTGTCTGTACTGTTGTTGTTGGCGAGTTCAGTTTGTTATATGAACATTATTCCTGAGTCTCTGTGACCATATTAGGAGGATTTTATGGACAATTGCTTTAGATTTATTACATAATGCACCTTTTAAATAAAGCAAAAAAAGTCCAGATGGACATTTTCAGACTTAGGTTAAAGGGTTAAACGTCTTCAATATACACATTTTTTTATATTTCGTTTTTAGTTGCAAAATATACCACTTTCCGAAGGTGTCAAGGTGTCAGTGGATCAAAGCGGAGGTTGCCAGTGTCCCTTTTTAGAACTCTATAATTTAAATGATTAGTGATTTGCAAGAGAAAAATGTATATGACCGATAAATGCAAACACAAATCAACAGGACACACACTGCAACTAATTATTGAAGGAAAACTAATAGTAAGAGTGTGTGTTTGTCTGTGAATGTGTGCACCACCATCAAATCCTCCACAGTCTCCGGGTTATGAAATAATACCTGTCATCTGTCGACTGCTGAACCCTGAAAAGGGGGCAGGTTTTCCAGGTCAGTCTGCCATCTGTCAGCGCAGACCTCTCCTGTTCCTGCACATTAACACCTGATTGGCTGGAAATGGCCCTGGGTGGGCGTGGCCAACAGTGGCCCTACCCAGCGGAGCCACGCGGATATGGAGACAGGAGAAGATACGACACATACAGGAGGGCCCTCGCGATGTGTCCTGTGGACACAAATACACATAAAGCATCACGAATACAAGACAGACAAAGACATTTCAGTCAGAAAATTAAAAAACGTGCGGATCGTGGATACCGTCGTGAAACATTTAGACGTGCACAAAATGAATGTCAGCATAAGTGGTGCAAACACATTCCTCTCAGGTGGCCACATCATCCATGATCTAATGAATTCAAATGTTTTTGTTCATGATTCATGATTCTCAGCTCAGGTTAAATGAAGTTAACTGTACAGATTATTGATAAAAGTGGCGCTCCACACATTTGCCTGCCTTTCTCCCTCCCTCCCTACTTTCCTCCCTCGCTAGTTCAGCTGTCTGGTCAATGGGACCGGGGCAAGAAGCCAAGCATGTGCAGCCAAGCCTCCCCTCCCTCCCCTCCCCCCCTCACCCCTCCCATCCAGACGGCCTCCTGTTCAGCTGTGCCGTGCGCCGCAGGTTCCAGCCAGGTCAGATGTTCAACACGAGCGACAACATGTTTCCCTCCTCACCGCTGTTTACCGTGTCTGGCTGTTTCAGCGACAGGCCCAGCGGTGAACGCGGGTCCAATTCTGATTGTGTTCAGGTGGAGAGTGGATTCAGAGTCGTTTCACTGCAGAGTTTGGCTTTTGGCAAAGACGGTGGAGCCTCCAAAATGGCATGCATGACACAAAAGCCTCAACTAAAACCCAGACTGATGAACTCCTGCTCATCGAACATTCATCCATGACAGGTTTTGTCGAGTTCCAGTGTAGCTGCAGTCAATAACAACACTGTCACTGTAAATCAGCAGACATAAATGTTTTCATCATTTGTAAAACCAAATTAGTATTTCTATCATCAGAAAAACTTTTTTTTTTTTCATATTTTGTCTAATTATAGACAGTTTCTATAACTGACTTTTACTTTTATTTTTATTTGAAACCCAGGAACTGGCGGGAGACCCGAGTAGAAGACGATAAATGTCAGTGTGGACTGTATGGAATGAGCAGTAAAAAACTTCAGCACAACAGGTGTTGTAACGCACACAACCCGGAGGCTATCGTCTCTATTTGAGTCCTGCAACAGGACATTTCTTTCGCTTGCTCAAAATTGGAAAATACATTTTGATACATGTTTAACTTTAAACCTGTTGTTGCTATGGGATGAAAAAGTTGTACACTTTTGCTTTTGCCGTGCTAATACTGCACTCATTTTCGCACCAGATTTGTTTTGGACATCCATGTGTTGCACACGTGACGAATAAAACCGCTCAAATTGTTGATTATTTTGTCAAATCCTCTCCTCCCGGGCCCCCGACGTATAAACACAACATCATGCCAGGAAATAGATTTGAGGCTTTAAAGTGCATGATGTTTATAAAATTCACACTCACTGACAGCTAATACAAAAAATGTCAAACATGCAGGAAGCCATTTTTTTCCCCCCTCATGCAGTAACACACTGCACATTCTGTCTATGCCTCTCTCACACACTGACATACACATGCATACATCATACTCTCTCTCTTACGCACCCACACACACACACACACACACACACACACACACACACACACACACACACACACACACACACACACACACACACACAGTGCAGTGGTGGCCTGTGTGCCCGAGTCAAAGGTGCATGCTCGTCGCCCAGGTGCAGAGCAGATAGGGTTGCAGTGCGTAAACGGCTAATTCCAGCACGACTGTGGGAACGCCAGCTGCCCCCGTATTTCTCCAAAATCTGAAATTGTTTTGGATTGACGCGCCAACAGAAGGACTCGACATGCAAGAGTGAAAGCAGCTCGTTTCCTGTGTCTTCCCACGTCAATAAAATAACTGCTCGGTACCGTGGCGAAAACCTAACTTCTGTTCTCCAGCTTCTCCTGCCGTCTCTCCCCCCTCCCCCACCACCACCACCCCGACTCTCACTGTGTTTGATAGATGATACGGAATGTTTTTGAGCGTTATCAAAGCAGGAGGACTCGAGCAAGAGAAGATGCATATGTTTGACCATTAAAACCTCGCACAATATCAGCAGTACTTTTCAAGGGAAGTCAAATGGCGCCACTGTGCTTCTACAACCTCAAAACCCCTCTGCACACTGTTTTGTCCAAATGAGATCTCTCACAGTTTGACTCGTAATGAGATGAACTTTCCACACAGTCCACACAACCTTTAAACCTTTTCCCAAACTTGTCTTTATTGTGCTGCTGCACATTCACTTTTTTTTTTTTTTGAGATCGTTTGCAGAACACAGTGGTGGATATTTTAGGTTTATCTGATGAAGTGGGTTCGAAGTTAAAAGTGCTTTCCTGTTGTTGGAAAAAACGTTTTGTAATTGTTGATATGGTTAAACATATTTTTCACAAAAAAAGTAAAACAAAAAAATGTAAGCATTAGATGTGAAAAACCTATTGCTTATATGCACATTTTTGTTGGAATTAGAATATTTAACTGTGAATTTAATCAAATTTATTTTTCATTTAATTTCCATAATGTTTTGATGAAAAGACGCTAACATGTTTTGCTACAAATGATCAAGTCTACTATTTTAAAGTTTTACTGCATTATCATTGTTTGTATATTATTATTAATAAACTAAAATTATGTTTATATTAAACGCTATGTACGTTGTGTTTATGTTGGATGCAACCCAGCTTTTTTTTTTCCTAAACATTTATAAACATTATAAAAAAAATTTTTTTAGGGTATAATATATATAAATATATAAACATATATTTATTTATATATTTATACATATATAAACATATATTTATTTATATATTTATACATATATAAACATATAATTATTTATATTTTATATATATATATATATATAAATATATTTATAAATATATACATACGTTGTGTTTATGTTGGATGCAATACAGCATTTTTTTTTCCTAAACATTTATAAACATTATAAAAAAAAATATATATCTTTTTTGGTATAATATATATAAAAATATAAACATATATTTTTTAATATATGTATAAATATATAAAAATATATTTTTAAATATATTTATAAATATATATATTTATTTATATATATATATATATATATATATATATGAGAACATATTTGTACCCATCAATTTGAATCTGGGTCCAGATTAGACTGTGGTGTTGTTGTTTTTTCTGCATGGATCACATGGAAACTTGTTGAAACGCGGCTAACTCCACAGCACAACAGATGCGTCAACATTCAACACTGTCGATGACACTGTGTGGCAGCAGAGACGAGCCGGCTGTTGATGTCTCTTCTGCGGCAGCTTGTAAATTTTTTGCCGGACAGATGTTCTTCGTCAAGGCATTGGCCGACCTGCGAGACGGGATGAAACTGTTTGGACGCCGCTTGACCTACAAAGGGGAGCGGGAGGGGGGGGGGGTAAGAAACAGTTGAGGAGGACCGTTTGTCCCGGTGGCCCTTGAGAAGATTTGGTTTGTAGACGGATGAATGTGGACTGAGATCAGCAGAATGGCATCTGCTTTACACACCCACTCACACACACACACACACACACACACACAAACACACAGCTAAGATATCAGCAGTCAGCGCAGAGCTGCAACTGAGCAGCTTTTCCTGTCGATTTGTTTTTTAAGGCTCTAGAAAGCGAAATCTTTCAGTCTTTCGGTCTTGTTTCGCTCTCAAACATCCACTAAAATGTGCAAAATAAAAAAATAATGATTGAAAGATCTGAATTCAAACAAAAGTGGAACTTTTTTCTTGTCTCTCTAAATTAAAATCAAATTATCTGTATCTACCTTTAGATTTTCTCCTTTATATGATAACATTTTACATTATTTTACTCATTCTATGGACCCTTGTGTACTTGGTCGATAACTGGAATCATTGATTTTTGTCCAAATAATACAATCTAGGGATGTTTCGAATTTAATTTAAACTAAAAGGAGTCACAGGTGACAGGTTTATCTCAGAAATGTCAAAAATGATCTCCAGGTGATAACAGTCCCTCCACCTTGAATACACAAATCACTTGCTCTCCATTTTCCTTCTCACCAATTAGAGATGTCTGTGGTGACAGAGCACCACATTGCACTCTTGGACCTCCGTCAGCGGGGGGATGAGGCAATTCTCTGCTCGTGTGAAACGGTGCTGGCAGTCTCCGCCACTCGCATTCATTCCCCACATAAACTCCTCTTTTTTTTGCAGTTTCCTCCCCCGGCGATGCACGGAGCACAATAGTCTCACTGAGCGGTAACGATTAACACATAAAAGCGACACAGGGAATCTCACTGCTAGATACTAGCGCACATGAGAGGGCAAAGCATTCATATCATGCCAAGAACTTCAGTGGGAGCCCCTTCTATCTGATTGGTGATCTTTTGTTTTGGCGTTGCCCTCAATTCGAGGGAACGTGCCCAATCAGATTACGAAGAGGGAGGCAGAGCGAGACGACAATTGCTGTTTTCTATTTACTGCGTCTATCTCCAAACGGCTTCACTTAAGGCGGCCGCAGATAAGTCAAGTCTTCATCTCGGTTCTTCAACTTTTTAACCCCCCCCCTCCTCCTCCCCATTCTTCTTAGTCGTCATCACTCACATAGATTTGCTTTGCACAGTAGTGTTCAGAAGCTAAAGCTGGATTAAATTCCAACTTGAGCACAATCAGATATTCTGGTGAGCTTAGGGGCTTTAATCCAAAACTTCAATCAGTGACACAAGTGAGAGGTGATCTTAAGAAAGTATTTAAGGCATAAGATGAAGAAAAACAAGGGATTATTAAACGAATCAACACTTGTCAACATGGTTTTAGACCTTAATATACGTAGAATACAATTCTTGACCATGCTCATCTACTTTTAATCAGCCAAATCTACTTTATAGTCCAAGAGCTTGGAGTATTTTGTTGTCGTCGTTTCTGCGCATTCTGCTCCTGCAGCAGGTAAAAACACAACGCCAACACACATCCTCAGGCGCCAGACTGTCCTTATCATTTTATCTAATGTGGTTTCCACGGACAACAAACACTGCGAACACCACCATCAGAACCTGCCAGGACCAAAAAAAAAAAAGGTCCAACAAAAACTGAAATGTACTGTACGCTGTGAATCAGGTTGCTAGATTGAATTTATTTGCTTCCGAAGTTGAAACAAAAAGGTGATACAAAACTTAGAATGAGGGGAAAATAAACTTGCTGTTGCTGAACTGAGCATTTATGTTCTCTATAAATTATCTGATATGATTGAGAGATCAGTGACATAACAGCAAAGCAGAAACAGTGATGTGTGTCACTGTGTGTCACTGTGTGTCAAGTTTCCATTCTGGCTCGTTCTCTCTGAGAATTCTGATCCGAATTTTAGGTCTGATGCCGGAGCCGGACTACAGGTAAGTTGTTTTCTCTTGATCGTAATATTAAAAAAATAAGGAGATTTAGTTAACTTTTTTTTTTATATAATTTTTTAATTACCTTTCTGTCGTTTATTGTAAAGCTTGACGCACAAATCGTGAATTCCACATATGAGAGGAATCAACACCACGTATTACATTGCACGCATGATGTAAAAACACATTATTATACATGTTGAGTGAATATTTCACAGATACATGTTCATAATGGCACCATGTGAATGTGTGTATACATTAGTGTCACCGGTTTATTAATTTGCATGATAATAGTGCGATTACTTGTACATATGTTGTAAATAGATGATGTCACAGTCATTAAGGCGAATGTATTTGTGCATATATTTTTTTTCTATCTTGTTTTAATGGTTTGAAAAACAAGGCTTATTTTTGTGAAACATGCATAAGAGAGACAGAGTCAAATATAAAGGTATAGACAATGACAGTTTGGTGTGCAGAAGGGTAAGTTATCATTTAAAAAAAATATATTATATGCACATAAGAGACGATATCTTTAATTCTGCAGACTTTTTAAATGAAACGATTGACGGCTCGTCTTTAATGTCTCGGCACAACTGACGCATATCCTCTGTAGTTTGATTTTACACTGCAGTTATTGTTTAACACCGATAGTAACAGCCTGCTTTGTTTCAATTAATTCCAGGAAAAGAAAGTGTTTTAGTCGACTTTAAATCCAAAATCTAAAACAGGTCAGATTTCGCCAGGAAATTTAGATTTAACCAAATTTGTTCACAATAAGGTATAGTCATATTTTTTTTATTATATCAAATAAAGTCAAGGTGAGAAGATTATATTAAATGGTCACATTTAAGCACAATTATTTCTACTTTGCGTGATTCAATGCGAATACTTCAAATATTCTAGTGAAAGAGTTTGTGGTAATTAATATTTTTTTTCTCCCCCTCTCCCGCAGCACTTTCAAACATTACAGTACGACAGTCAAACTGCACAATTAGTGCTTTGGAAATACCAGCCAGGCTGTGAGGAAGAGTGTGTGTGCACATGCACGTGTGTGTGTGTGTGTGTGTGTAGTGGGGGTTCCACTAAATCAAGTGGGATTCACAAACCAAAGCCTCTTGTTGATGCTGCCACAGTATAATGAGATCCTGACTGTACGCGCTGACCAGTGTTGGGTTTTGTGTTGAAATAGTGTTTTGATTATAACTTGTCCTTTTTGGTCCAGGTTATTTATTTATTTATTTTTAGTGTGGTCAAACGCTGTGTAACCCTGAATCAACTCAAGTTCAAGTGTCATCTGAACTTGTTACCGACACTCAAATCTGCCTTTTTGATCGCTTCGGCGTGAAATTGAAAAATTGATTGCTGCATAAACAGGAGTAAAATGTTAAATTCAGCTGCGCTTTTGTTTCATTTCAGCATTTCGAGACAAATGTTTAGCTCCAGGATACAACCGAACGTAATATTATATCAATGGACTCATCAATCGAATCAACCTTGAACTGAGAACAACAATGAAAGTTGTTTATTTTCCCTCTTTGGTTTTATTTTTTATTAATAATTAGGCATAACAAATCATATATAAAGAGTTGAAAACAAATGCATCTAAGCTCACATTTATCTAATAAGAAATCAACGCATTAAAAAGAAGACGGCAGAATAAAGAGGAAGAAGGAAATGATCGCTTGAAATAAATCCTGAGACTTTATCAGACGTTAAATAAAATCTAAGTGATACAATAAAATACACAATATTTTTTGTGAGTTGACTTTCTTAGATTTTGTATTAAAACTGTGCATTTAAATTTGAAATTTTTATAGTGATTTACTGATACACCAAAGGTAATTAAGGCTACCACATATTTTTAGTATTTATAATAGCAAAAATAAACATGATGTGCATTATGTTGGGCAAAAATCAGATTTAAGGAGCCAACAGTGACACAAATTTGAGTCTATATTTAGCCTACATGATGAGTATTGTTAAATAAATTCATGTACATTCCAAAATGTTCCAAATATCCACTGTTTCACAGATTCATCTCCTCATTAAAAGAGAGAAAACACTTAATATTTTATTTAGATCATAGTAGGACACTCGCATTCTCTAGTGAAACCAGGCTGGTGAAATTATTTACGAGCTGGACACAGTTAAAAGCTGCTTCAGCTGCGGCGGCGCTCGCGATTCACTCACCGCTGTGTTTAAAAGTTGACTAAAGACTCTAAAGAAATCTCATCACAAAGTTGGGATTTATCTTCTGCTGATGCTTCTTCTGTGCGATTTTTTTTTTTTTTTTTAATAAAACTCTAAAATGTTCAGTTTGTGGCACATAAAGAACAGAAGCAGTGTTTGGAGGCTGAGCCTGCACGGTGAGAGGCAGTTTTTAAACTGTAGGGTGCAGCAGTCGTCTTTCTAACAGGACGAGCGGGAAGCAGCCGCAGAGCAGAGCAGAGCAGAGCAGAGCAGAGCAAAGAGCTGGAGGTGGAGGAGGCAGAACAGACTGAGGCCTCAACACAAGAACCACTATCACTAAAAAATGAGGAGGAGGAGGAGGAGTGGGGGTGGTGGTGATGTGTAATTACAGACTACATAGCAACACCCCGTCGTAATTTACATTACTTGATGTCATGGAAAAATATTAGATGAAGATTGTTTTTTTTTTTATTCGCAGCAGAGGGAATCCAGGCGAGTGATGCAGGACGGGAAATTGTCCACACACACACACACACACAAACACACATATCTAACAGGCCACTTGACCACTTAAGTTGCAGTGATTATGCCATTAACTGACATGAACCTTCGGCCAATTCGCAGCATCGCTGACAAGCGGCCAATCACAGGAACAGACCGACGTTTCGCACGCAGCCTGCTGAATGAAACAATTAATGGAACCGGCTTTTTTTCAAACAATTTTTTAAGCTGCAGTTTTGTGTCGACTTTTACTCAAAAAAAAAACAAAAATCAGTTTTAATGCCAGGACAGAACATGCACTCAGAAAACCTAACCCAGATCTATATTTACATAAGGGTGGAGAGCTGTGATGTGCATCCAAACCAACACTGATACTGATACTTTTTTTGGTTTGGGAGTACAACTACAGTAATAAACTTAAATTACTAAAATATTTTTTGTCAAAAAAAAAAAAAAGGAAGAGATTTTCCAAGCTCACATCCGATAATTCGATTTGAGAAAGTAGAATAGTTGGTAATAAAGTTTTTGACTGATATGAAAACCACTGAAATAACCAGTTCTAAACAATTTAACAAACAAAAAATTGAATCTAATATTTCCAAATTCCAAGTTTTATATAATGCAGGTGACAAATATATGAGTGACTGCATAATGCATTAAAATAGGTCTGCATGACACAATTATTTATAGGCACGAATAACCCAAACCAGATGAAAATAATCCCACTCTATGACTGTTTTCCAAACTTCACAGGATTACACATCTGCTTGCAATTACAAGCAGGTACTTGCTAATCTGTCCTGATTTATTCTGGAAGCGGCAACACGCCTCGTGCAGACAAAGCCGTCGGACGCGTTCGCCGCAGAGAAGAGGTGATGAAGGCTGTTTACTCCTCGTCTTAGCGGCGATACTGTTTCGGGGGCGAGACCAGCAGCGGTCCCTATTAGCAGAGATGAAAAGTTCAAGTGGGCCTGAGGGTATTGATTTTGAGAAGTTTATGCCAAATATTTGGAGTGAAGCTGTTTGTTTTTTAAGTGGGATCCTCTGCTGCTTGATGTTTTAGAGTGGAGAAATGACCTGACTGACTAATGCAGCTCTTAAAAACATATACAGTTATGCACACATTAATGGGACACAGTCATGCCCTTTCCCCCTTAGCGGACAGTTTCATATGGAAACTGTGAAGTTGCAGCAGTTATTTTAAATCGTTTTATCATGTAAAAACACGGTTGCCGCAGAAGCCGGGGAAAAACCTAAAGGACTGTGCAACTTGGACTTTGGTATCAGAGGTGGTTTGATCTGTGGATGTTTTAAATTTCATGTTTTTCAAGACAATGATCAGTGCACATTGCAGTCAATGAGAGTGAGCACAAGTCGTCATCATAAAAATGATGAGGGAAAGACATCAGAAAATGCAAATGAAGATGACAGTCCTATCTCCACCTCTATTTTGAGTTATTTTCACCCTCGACGTCATGAAAACAAACAGAGCTGTGAGAAGAATGACGCTCCCCCTGTCATTTGTCATACACACATATTATGGGAAATGAAATTTCAATTTGAATGAATGCTTTCAATTTAAAGTCTGTCCAGGACTCCCATACCCAAAGGCCAACACGACATATGAGAACATCCTTTTGGATCACGCTCTTACCTTTTCATCTTCTTTCACTGCCAAACCGGCACCTGAAAAAAGACAAAAAAAGAAAGAAGGTAGGAGTCTCTTTAAGTACACAGTCTACAAATGACACTGACATGGACGTCCATCGCGGCTGTCACATGAAGAAGACACATTAGTAAATAACAGTGGGTTGATAACGGTGAAAATGCACCATCAAATGTACTTCATAATGCTTTATGGCTGCCATTCGCTGACATTTATATATCACTTTTTAGTGATGGGCCAATGAAACGCCGGCTTTGAAATAAAGTCGGCCATGATTCATGTCTCTGCTGTGTCAGTCTTACATTAATATTATGACCACATCCATCATGTTGGCCATCTATAATGAACAGATGCTGTAAAACACAATTTGGCATGACAAGAAGGAGAGGTGGAGGGAGAATGTTTCACTGCTGGCAGTGTGTTGCTGTAGCAGTGGAGCTTGAACCATGAATTTGCAGAAATAGTCAAAATGTTCCTTTACTCCGGATAACCTGTTTGCTGTGGGGCAGGAGGAGTGTTTTGAAAAGGATAAAGGAAGAAAAAATTAGTTTTTTTTTTTACTAACACTTACTGTTCCTTATGAATGCCTGAGTGTGTGAGACAAAAAAAGTGAGCAAACTTCAAAGACACATGCAGTCGTCATCGTTTCTTTCCTCCTTTGCCTGTTAATCATGTGAATTTTATTGCACAGTACGTCCTGTAGAAAACCTCAGAAATCCCCATGTGAAATTACTTAATTTCAAGGTGACGCACATTTTTAAGTACATGCTTAACCCACAGTTGGTGACCTCAACAGCTTTTATCATTAAGTGATATTGTGGTCAGCTTACATCACAACTTCACGTAAAAAAAAAAATCAACAAAAACTTTCACTTTAGACTTTAACTTGAATCTTTTACATCAAACTTTAGTTTTAATGTATGGATTTATCCGCACACAGCTACTGTCACCGTGAATCACTATAAAGTCCGTCAAAATTCAAATTTTACAGAAATCCTCTGCTTCAATATTTAGCAAATACATATATTTTTTAAATTATATTAGTAGTTTTTCTACACTTTTTCTAAGTGTATTTTTTTTTATCTGCAAAGGAACTACATACAGAAATGAAGTAAAACTAGGCACGGCTTAGGGCCCTATGCCACTATCGCATACCGACTTCCATGCCAAATTTCAAGAGTTTTTATGCACGTTAACCCCCTCAAAATTGAGCGCAACGTCGGAGAAAAAAAAAAATAATAATAATAATAATAATCTCAACAGGAATAATAGGTTCCTCGCACATCGTTTTCCACGTTTCATGCTCGGGCCATATAAAGAACATGAAAATGTTTTTCTTTATCACTTAGGCCTTTTCCATACCGAAAGCATTGTTTCAAGAAAGCAACTCTAAATGCTGTATATGTATTTATGACCGGCCAGATGTGCATAAAGCTTGCACACATGAGTACAAACTCCAAAAATAATAAGACAGACATCAATGATGGTGACAGTAAATACAACAGCAAGAGAGAGGTGGGGCTATGACAGCATCATTTTCCCAAAGTTGCGTACTGGTTGTATTCCAGTGATACATGGATACATGATTTTCCACTCTGGGACCCGCTTTACTCCCAAAATGCTGTTTTCATGAGGATAAAAATGCTGATTCGATACAAAACCTTTGCTGAACTAAACTCGTTCTCCTGTGTGCCGACCCTTGCGCTCATATTCAGTCACAATGGTCACGAGCATTTGACCTGCAAAACCCTAACCCTCTGACACGCAACGCCATGAAATCGATGAAAAGAAGAAGAATCAAAAGACTTTGACGACTAAGGTGAATGCTATTCTTTTTTTATACCTTTTGCACAACTTTCACATGGAAGCCTTGTATAGTTTCCATTGTCAATGTTGCCATAAGGAAAACAGAGTATTGAGAGTTTGCAACACACCCGGCACCAAAAATACTCCCCAGCTTCTGGTACTATATTTGAGCAGCAGTGTACTATTTAGTGGCCAGACCACATGCAGTGGTTATAGGTGTCTTCTGTCATCTTAAACTGTGGGCAGAGACTGGGTATTATTTTTTTTTCTCTCTCCATGTTTTCTACTGGGAGACATGGAGTCACTTTTGAATTCTTCGGTATGCTGTTGCTCAAACAGATTCTTTTAGCATTTTGCCAGATTTCACTCTGCAACTCAGCTGTGATTTCCACGCCGAGATTGGTCCCCCACATCTGTTTAGTAGCCTGTGTGATAACGCAGGTGGTGGCAATTAGTCCCAGCTCTAATATTTTGAAGAGGAATGGCTGTTTGTGTGTGTGTGTGTGTGTGTTTGCACTGTGGAGAATGGCCAATAAAGCTCAACTGGGCTTCTAAAAATGAAGTGCGAGTTAAAGGAGAGTCTGTTTCCTGACAAGACGTTTTATTCTTTTTGAATCTGAACAGCTCCAGTTGCAGTGCTCGCTTCTGCATTTATTTAATGAGAAACAATGTCAAATATCCAGCCTTTTTTTTTTTTTGGGATATATTAGATTTGCAGCAAGACAAAGTGAAAGCAAGTAAAGCATTTCCTGGTGATCAAATCATGTGCCAAATTTTACTTTTCTTTACCCCATACAATCATCGGCCTCTTTAAACACACAAAAATGCTAATTTGCTAAATGCATTTTCCTGAGTGTGTCCACAGCACTGATGAAGGTGCATATTTCTGCTTCCCCTCAAACGCTCTCATTTCCCCTCGCGCCGCGGTTGAAAATTACACACAATCTTGTTTTGTATGCAGATACCTCCCTTGCTCAGGGAAATTTTATTTGTACGCCGTCTTTGCTGCTAATGCAACAAATGAGAAATGGCGATCCGGGCCTCGGGAAAAATGCTCAGGCCCAGAAACTGGCACTGTGATGTTGGAGCATAAGCCTCCCCCCTTTAAAAGAGCGTGTTGATTCTCCATACTCCAATATTGACCAACCATCTCTGTTTGATGTATGCATGCACCCCCCCCTCCACCCCTCCACCCCTCCACGTACACACATGCATTCATAAACTCCCCCACTGCCATCCAAACCCAATGTTTGGGCTTAACTTGTTAGTTCTGCTTCTGGAATAGCTGCTGATGCCCCGAGATATTAGTGTGTGATTGAGTGTTGTGATGGACCGACTGTCTGTCTGTCTTTCTGTGAGTTTGCGAGCGCTCACTGATGGGTGACGGTTGTTTTGTAGTATCTCGCGGCACAAACTTTGTCATGTTCATATGTTTCTACCAGAAAACAATGTTTGTCATTCTGCAGAAACATGTGCAGAGTGAGGTGGTAAACTGACATAAAGTGGTCGAATCTGACATAAATCCACACCTGATGCTGGGTTTATGGTCAACTTTTTGACCCGTGACTAATTCTGCGATGTAGCATATCGGATTAAGGTTCTGATTAGGGCTAAATGATTAATCTCTTTTAAATCAAAATCCCAATTTGAAACCACATGAAACAAATCACGGTAAAAAAAATGATTAATTTAAAAGTTCAAGTTCTTTCTATAACTCTCGGGTGGGACAGAATGAATGTTATTGAGACAGAAATATGAACATAACAGATAGGTATCTCCTTAAGATTAACAATAATCCCCGCTGAGGCTCTGTGGCAGATATCGACGGCTGCCGAGAAGTTATCTCACCAGAAAAATATCCTTGTTTACGAATGTGGCTAAACAGTGTAAACCTAATTACTCTGAACTAGGTCAGAAATCGGCGAAGTGTGTACCACAACACCCTCCACTACAGTCTGTGCTGTACCTCACTGTGTTTTTACCTTTGCCTAAACTCCTCACAGACTTCCTGCCCGTCTGTAATCGGTTAATCAAATCACCTGATGAGAATTCTGCAGTCTGGTTGTGATAAAGAAGAAATGGAGGAAGGAGTCTCTATTTATAGATCAGAAGACTTGTGGCCTGCAGATGACAGGAAGAGAGGCCTGTCATGAGGAATGCCTTTGTTATTTCTCATCCAGGGAGGAAATGAATTTCTTGTGATTTTTCAGAAATGTTGCCCGTGGGTGCAGGCGTCGCTGCTGAGAGGCTCAAGGAGAAAGAGACTGGAAGAGACAGGAGAGCGAGTCCATGTCGATGATGATGAGCCCTTTTCAGATTTCGATGCATCTGTCGTAGAGAGGAACCATCTCAAAGAGGTCGGAAGAGGATGGGCTCGTGTTTAAAAGGTTTGGAGATGGAGTGAGCTTCAGTGTGGGAGGCCCTTCCTTCTCTCTAAACTATCTTTTTGTGAAGTCCAAGAACGTATTGTGTCATCATTTGATGTCTGCGTTGGAGTGCGATGAAGAACAGCTACTCGCTTTGCTTTGAACACATCCCTCAATGCAACAACTTTTCCACAATGAAGTCCATCTTTGATGTATGCAGCCAAAACATTACCTCATGTTATGTTGGTGACATAAAAGCGTGTGTCTTAGCTGTAATGAGATCTTATACTTAAAAAGACTCCAGAAGCAAAGCATAAATCTACTCTAAAATATGACATTTATGACGGACGATGAAGAATGTTTGACCATTTAACCCAAATCCAGGGAATTTGTCCTTTTCTTATCCTATTGTTCCTTGATGGACTGCTTTAATTGATGCTGAGATCTCTCCATTGTAAATGGAGCAGGGTGGGGCTGTTCGCACCAAAATTACAAAGTCGATTACCATGATAATAAAACATGTCCACTCGGTAAAGAGACCATGTGGTCTATGAAAGCACGGACAGTTCCGCCAGCTCTTATTGGTGTAGTCTGGTTTGGCTGCAGCTCCCCTTGTTCTTGGAACCGGTATCAAATGGCACATGAACACTATAATCGGAGCAATTTTCCAAACATCTTCAACTTCCACTGCACAGAAACGGATCCAGGAGTGCGGCAACAAAACCGGGCCTTATGTCAACTTTTGATTCCAGAACGTTAATGATCTAGATCAAAAGGAGCTTCAGAGACGACTTGCTTTTGTGTTTTCCGAGTCCTTTTCAAACACTGCCTTTGAAGGTTGAATACATGCCCAGAAAGTGGTTTGATTAAACAGGTATGTGGGATGGTTAAACATATTGAAGATACTAATTACTACTGAACACTCTATGGTGTGGAGCGCTGGATGAGGATGTGGAGGAAAGGCCGTTGGGCTTAGGCAGAAAGGCGTTTTTGAAAATGAGCGGATCCAACAAACACAATCTACATCATTTCATATGGAATTAATGTCATTTGTCTAATTTCCATCACGGACGGAGAGATTTCTCAGCCCTGCAGCCTGTGTCAGTGACATACTTTCACTAAGTTTATGGATGAAGCCCAACTTCTGCTTGTGTTACCATTGCGGACTGGTCTTTTAACATGCTTACACATCCATACAAACACAGGTTATTTACAGATATATTTTTGAGAAGCATTTTTGGTGTAAAAAGGTTTTGCGTTTGGCCTGGTTGTACATCCTCACTGTTCTGGCAATGCACGCATCAGAACAAATGTGTATGTTGAGCAGCAATAACTAAATATATGATTTTATTGATATGAAATATCATACATATCATATATATTTCTCAATATTGACATGATTGAGAAACAAGGGGCAGCTCATAGAGTGCAAGAATGCGCTGCTAATTCTTTTGTTAACCATATTAGTCTCATAATATAATATGTTTAGTATGAATGTGGAAAAATTCCATGCAGTGGATCTGATTAAGGAACTGACAAAAGCAAACACATACTCATGTGACCTTGGAACCTATGTTGCAGTATATGAATGCGAGCTATCATTAATGACTTGAGTGTTAAACTGGTGTTTACGGTCTTACATGAATAATTGCATTAAAAGACGACACGTTATTCATAATTTCAGGCCGTTTTGGTTTAAATAAATCATAGGTGAGTCCCTCCTTGGTCTCCCCTTGGTGTTTGACTTTGGTTTAGGTCCCTCGTTGCACAATTTATCTGCTGTGATGTGGACCAAGAACGCTTTTGACACATCTCTCAAAACACACTTCTAATTTGTCCCTCAGGCGCTGGTTATGACGCGAACTGACACTGAGGTCTGACAATATGACTTGTTTCCTCCTCTGGCCAAAGCTGCTGCTGCTGCTGCTGTAGCCTTGCCTGCCTCCAGACTGGAGAATCGGGGTGTCTTACGATTGAGTTGTTCTGCTCCCCTTTTGGGACATCGGCTCGAATTAACACCACCGCTGTCTGACTCTTTAGGCATTGCCGCTGACAGCTGTAGAGCTCTCACACACCAGGTGCTTCTGTCTCCGCTGAGGTGCCCATGACACCTACCTGTTTTTTAGCCCGCGACCTGTCAAGGGAGCCAGATTTAATTAATGTAATGATCAAAGCAGGAAAAGCAAGTTTAGCCCTGAGGTAGCAATCCCAGTGAGCTGTGCTCGCCTGCTAATTATTTAGCATTAAGGTAGACAGCACTTAGGCATACATGACTACTTCAAAGATTTGATTGGAGTTTGGTGCGTTACAACAGCATAGCGCCTGCAGGAGCCAGTGGTGACATCAAAACATCAGTGTGGATAAATCTGTTGGTGTAAAGTGTCTCGCTCTCAGCCACCAGGTAACCTTTCTTTATCCTCTCTGACAACGCCTGCTCACAACAAACATCAGCTGCGTGAATTTAAACGAAGGGATGCAGGGGCAAGTTCAGGGTGCGATGAGAAGATGGATGAACGTTTTATTTTAGGCCACTGAGAGGAGAAGCCGCGTGGCTGTATAAGGTGACCCAGAGGGACAACATGCTACTGCCACAGCTTGTCAACCATATCACCCAAAGAAGATAATAGACTAGTTTTATAATTTAAGTTTCGTAAACAGACAACAAGCATAATAAGGAATGCTTTCCATTTAAGCCCCTTTTCCACCTATGGTCCCAGCTTGACTCGCCTCGACTCGACTGGCCGTGATTCTTGTGTTGGACGTCTTGCTCATGCCACTCGCTGTGACGGCACTTTGACCAATCAGTGGCCAGCAGTCTGGTGACGTCAGGCATAGTCTCTGTCGCCAGAGCAGGTACTAAAAAAAGTACCAGGTGCTATCGCTAATGGAAACGAAAAATAACCATGTGGCGCCAAGGCGAGCCGAATTGCGCTCATTAGTTCAACCCATGTTCAAGAAAGCCTGCCAAACTAAAATATTTTAGACTGAAATATGTGAAGTGTATACATTAACCTCAATATAGGATTTGTGGTTTGATGCCCTGATGTCTGATGACAGGTTGGATTATTGTTGTCTTGGATCAGCTTAACTTCAACTACAGCAGCTTTTATTTATTGCAACATTCATAAAACATTTTGGCTCTGAGGCAGACTCATTAATACAGCTTTTTTTAAGGGTGGGGGGATATTCCTGATAAATGAACAAACACAGATTTCAGATGAAGTTATTCTACCTTCATTCACTTTTGCTTTCTTACGGTTTCAGATAATTTGTGGTTTCATATGTTGAAAACCAAGCGCAGTAGACATTAGTGGAGTCCAATGATTACACTGTTTTTCAGCAACCACCATTTCTGCTATTGCCAGGAAAAAAAAAACTGTTGCTTTCCAAGGCTGTTTCAATGACAAATTCAACAATTTTCACTGTAATCTTGGACAATATAATACTCAATTTGCATAAAACAAATTGTTCTTCATTTTGCTGTATATGCCAGAGATCTAATGATGTTACAGTGCCAGTGGTTGTGCATGGAGTTAAATATCTTTAATTCATAAAGTCATGGATTATTTAAAGGGGTGCAATTTACCGAGACTTTAGGTAGCGCCACAACAAATGACACATTTGTGTACAAAAGTATTGTACAGATGCTCCCTGATGCCTTGAGAGAGATGTTCTCTCTTTAAATTGCAATGCAAAAATCATTTATGCCAACTTGCTTCCCATTATTGGGTGGTCAATTGTCTTTTTTTGCCACTGGACTGTAGTTTGGGTTTTCAAGCACAAGATCTTGACAGGAATTACTGGAAAATCCCTGGCTGTAAGGTACCTCTGCTGAGATTCATCTTTCACAGGAGACAAATTCCACGAATCTAATGATGTGCCTCTTTCCAACTCGTCAATCAGAGCCAACAGACTGTATTTATCTGTTTTTCTGGATCCTTGGTATTTCCTACAGCGGTCAAAAGATTAATATGGAAGTACAGATTTTCTGCTAAGGTATTGAAGCTAATTTAAGGGATTTCAAGTTCTGAAAGGGAGTGACTGTTCCATAAATGCTCAAGCTTGACTGAAACACAATTCAGTAGTATGAAATGGCTTATAATTATGAGTTAAATTCCCTCTGGGTTCTGCAGAGTTTGTTGTCTTGTTGGATGAGTAAAAGCAGGCCTCCAGCCATCAGCATAGCTGGGTCTTTCCGTCCGGTGTTTGACATGAATAGACAAGAAAAGAACAGCCCTGATACTGACACACAGGGCTCTCATTGAATCATGTGAACTAAGACAGGGGGAATTTCTGATAGCCTCAATTTCTGCGCAGAGACGTTCAGACAAAAGACCTCACTGTTTGCTGCAGTGGAGCCACAACTCTACCTCCAGGCACTGCCAGATTTAAAAAAAAAAAAAAAAAAAAGGAAAAAGAGAGCGAAATAACCTTCTGGTTTTGGGACCCGAGCAGTTGCCCATTGTTCCACTTAAAATGAAAATCCCTGGTCCGCTATTGTGGCCCCTGCTAACCTGTTCGTAAGCAGCTGGTGACCACCTGTGGAGCAAGTCAAATTAGGGAAGGAGTCCTACTGTTTCTGTTTATTGTCTGCAGGTTTTTGTGTGTGGTATTGTGTTTTCTTTGCAGTGCCAGTGGAGGTGGATTGGCCAGTAATTCCGGGGAGGTTTTTGTTTTGTTGCTCAAATCATCAGGTTTTCTTCCTTTTGGCGTGGCAATAAAACAACTCTTATCATGTTTGGCTGCTTGCATGTGAGTGTCAATCCACAAAGGGAAACTGATGGTTGCTACTGTGTCTGAACATTACAAAGACTTTTAAGAGGCACTGGATGAGGTGAATTGGCCGTAACCTCTGACTTTGTTCCAGCCGTCAATAAAGGTCCCATGGACACCAGCTCTGTTGCGTGACTATCATTACATCTTTTAAGAAAGATGGAAATGAGATATGACCTACATCCATTTTCCCCCTCAAATTATCTAATTTGGCCTTTATGAGGTCCCATTGCCTGGGAGGCGAGGATTCCTTCTCCCTTCAAACAAGAGTTGCTCTTGTTTTCTGCTGCGACCATTCGGCATGGAGATAGAAAACAGATATTAATCATCATTTGGACACACCGAGGAAGAAAATCAGTAATGGGTCACAGAGAAATGAGTCATTATTGTCCAACTGAAAAACACGGTGGCTCTTTGTGTCCTCTTCCTGTTCCCAGGAATGTGGCTTGTCTTATGACTTGAGGTGGGGTTGAGGAGGTGAATGACATCACCAGTTGTGCTCACATTTAAATTCTGACACAGTGGCACCTTGTGTTCCTATTCACCCCCCCACCTCCCTACCATCTCTTCTCTGAAGCCTGGATTGTGCTCGGCTCTGCCTTTTCTTTCCTCCCTCAAAGAATACCTTCTTTTCTCTTGCTCCTCTTAAGCAGCTGCCTGCGTATGAAGTGGAGAAAATGACACTCCATCTCATGATGAATGGTACTTGACCCCTAGAACCCGTTCATGTGGGGCTCAAATGGAGCTGCATTTACATACGCCAGGAGATCTCACGCATGCACTTGTTTACTTCCGGGAAAACCAAGTGATGCGTATGCTTGCCATGGCTAAGGTGTTGTAGTAAATTAAGATTAAATATTTGTTGATCAACCTCAGCTGTAAATTGGACAATCTTTTGCGATGCTTTTTCCCCCTCAGCTCTCTCTTGGTTTGACACACATCCACACTGGTAAGGTTGCCTCACAGAGCCCTTTTGTTACATGATTAATTACTCTGAGAAACAGTTATGGCGGGATTAACAATTAGCTAGACCTGTCAAACAGTCAGTCTAAGATGGCAGACTAATTGAGTGGCTGGTTGGCCATTGTGTCCCAGTATAAGGCCAAGGAAGTGGGGATGGTTCACAAGCCTTTCATCTCTTTTACAGGCCTAATACTGCAGCAGAAAAGGGCCCACTATCAGGCACAGTAAGCTTGGGTAATTTTTCATGAATATTCATATGCCAAGTCTATCTGCAATGAACTTTACAAAGTTACCTTCATGGTACATAGTGTCAATGTCTTTCTGCAAGTAAGGATGGAAAAAGAAAAGTTTAATACTGCAACACAATGTCCATCTGACAGAGAATCTAGCTCAATTTTGTGGTTTTGAGACAGAAAATCTAATTTTCTGTGTCATTTTGTATGGAATTTCTGTCTTCATTTCTAATAAATGCCCGAAGGCCTGTAAAGAATTGGAAATATTTGACCTATGCTTCACGTTCAGCCATGAAAAACGGTCCTATAAATGCATTTAACAGGGCCCATGTTGTGATGAGTCGATTTAATGTATCACCACACTAACATAGACAAAAAAAAAAAAATAACCCAGGCCAACTCTGGCCCAACAAAGAAAAAAAACAACAACCCAAAATATTGTTGCGAGCCAAGTTTTGGATGAGAAAAAAAAGAGAAACCTGCAAGGCTACATAACTGAAGTTGCTTTCTCAAAGAGTTTTTATCCACGGTGTCCATGGGAAGAACCCCAGCAGAACAGCTGCAATGGCAAGTCATGGCTCCTCATGAAAGGTTTTGCCCGAAGGCGGGGAGGCAAATGACTTGAACGTGAAGAAAGTCAATTGTTCCCCTGCTGAAAAGCAAAAAGCCCAGGAGGAGCTGCACCATGGTGTGTGGGACATATCAAAATATTTGACAGACTTCACCATTATGAAAAAACTTTGTCCCCCTTTTTTTTTTAGCGGGGGTGGAAGGGTTGTTTTTCAACCGACCCATCACACTCCCATCAGGCCCCAGACTGGCCTGTGTCATTGTTTGAGCCCTGGAGTTCAAAGCGGGCCCTTTAGGAGCCGCTCAGTGTGGGCTGACACCATGTAATGAAATTAGTAGTTCTGGCTTAACAGGTTTCAATCAAATAGTCCGAGCCAAGACCTGGTGCCCACTGTTCATGAATCACCTCATTCACCGACTTATGGCAGACAGTCTGGGACTTTGTTGCTCTTTTCATGGAGCCATCATTCAGCCAGGTAGTCCCACCGAGATTAAAACACTGTGCTTCAAAGGGAGACCTGGCTGAGAGTGTGGCAGCGAAATGACAGGCAGCAAAAGACACACTGAAAAAAAAATGTGTGTCCTAAAGGTCAACTCAAATCAATTAAGGGTGAGTTCACCTAAAAATTAAAATACAATACAAGCCTATTCTATAACATTAGTAATGTCCAGCCATGCAGATTGTTTCACTTTGAGATGCCATCACCCTGAGATAGACGTTTGTTAAATCTCATTAATAGCAAAGTCAACAACTATTAAAATCAACTTAATTTGCGCCGAAATCACCAACCAATCAATGCTGCATCTACAAACCCCAACAGATACGGCAGCACAAATGATATAAAATTAGAAAAACAGGAATTTGAGGGGCTACAGTTGAATAATGCTGAGCATTAATTAATGACCTGATCCTGTAAAAGGAGAATAAATTGGTACATTTTCTTCACCACACATCTGAAAACTTCCTCGAGCGAGGACTTACTATCCTCCTGAAACACGCACTCCGCAGTGACATTAACGCTCAGCAGTGGATGTCATCAAACATCCTTTACCTGCTGGTGGAGTTATTGTTCAATGCATGACACATGTTCAACTGTAGCTGCAGTAACAATGGCCTGCACAGTGTACTGCTGCTTATCATGTGTTTGTGTGTGTGGTGGGAGAGCGGGGGCCTGTGATGCATGCATTTACATGTGTGCTCATGTGACTGCGTGATGCATGTGTTTATTTGTGTGTGTGTGTGTGTTTTGTGCTTTGCGTGTGTTCTCGCCTCCAGGCCTGTCTCCTGAGCCCCCCTCCCCACACAATAACCTCCCCCTTCTCTTCTCTACACACACACACACATATACACCTAAAACTGATGGCTTTGAAGCGCTGGCAACCCCGCTGCTAATTTATGTGCACTGAGCATTATGGGAATTAATGTACCTGACATTCAGTGACAACAGCCGGCGCTTTGTGGCCCCTTTTTACATTTCAACACATTCCTGCCGAACACGCGGCTGCCTCCTGAAAAATGTCCATCTTCCCACCTTGCTGAAAAGAACACACACACACACAAGCACGGCAGGCTCTGAACCTCTAGGTGCAGGAGGCTGTTAGCGGTGGCTCATGATAGTAGCAAAACATTAACATAATAATTAGTGTCGTGTAATTGTTTCATTAAAACCAGTTGTTCCATTTCTCCTCTTGTTCTCCCAGAAGATGCAAGACAGAGGTTGGACGTCAGCCAAAGGGAGGGTCGGTCCATGTTTGCACCAACTCAAGATGTTAGACTGCCTGCCAGGAAGCTGGGGGAGGCTGTCAGTGGCACTGATGGGCAGCAGGCATGTGGGCCTGGACACTATGGCCATATGTGGAGATTAAACATACACAGGGGGGCAGGCAGGTGACAAAGGTTCATAATACGACGCGAATACAAGTGCTGATTTGATCAATAAACTTAGTTTAGAAGCTTAAATGACAAAATAGTTATACGTGCACTACTTTTTCCCACCTTTCTTTTCATCTCACTTGTCAAGAATATTCAGAGAAACGCTTAATAACGAACTAAATCCTGCATATTATGCTGCTTCTTTTAAAAGGTCACAGTGCAGTCACAGTGAAAGCCAGCGGTTCATTTAGGAGCCGCAAACACACACAAAAGCGTTCATGCATATACAGTGGCTGCTTGGCTGCAAAGTGCCGCCATTCACATGCAAACACAAACCCACACACGCACGCATGTACACATAGATTCGCGCCAACCCCCAATTAGCATTTTAAAGAGGAAATCCACTCGTTTAGTACCTGCCATTTCACATTTGTGTGCATGATTGACTCATTCTAAAGCCACCACCTATAGAAGAGGAAGTGCATTGTTATTAACAATTAACTTATGAAGCGGCTCACTGCTGTGTGTGCACGATGGAGTGATTCTTAAGGATTAGTTTGTTGTGTTTTACATGTGTGCATTTAGAAATCTGTGCATTTAATCACTTTTGCAGAAAATCGTAATCTTACATTAGGACCATTTTTATCATTTATTCTGAATGTCAAAATGAAAATCAACAGTTACTACTGCATGAGTATTAGCAGGCTGAACTTGCACTATAATTTGCATTTTTTCTGTCAAATAAACTATATAAATAAAATAAAAATAAATATTGGTTGCATTGGTTGACACTCTGCGATTGCTGTTTTATTCAATGTTCTGACTAGAAAAGAAAACGTTCAGAGGATAAATGGAAAAATAATGTTTTTATCAGGTTATGTCACTTTCCATAGAGATGACTTTAAAAAGAAAAGGTTGATCAAACTACTGTTGTCAAGGTCGATAATGAAATGTCCAACTTATAAATAATAATGCTCTTAGAAAACAACACTAGGCCAAGTTAAGTAACTTTTGGACACAACAAAGGGGGATAATTTATTTTTCTTTTACATTTGGTATCAAATTATGACTTTCAAATATTCTTTTCATCTATGTGATCATGCAACTGCTTGTGTTTCTTGATCATCAGGCTTTGTCATCCCGGGGACCTCAATGTGTTTTAAATATTGGCACAATATACAGCTTTTAAATCACTTTCAAATCCTATTCAATCGCTTTACAAAGGGACAAAATGTGAAAACAAAGTACAGATTCAGCTCTGACAGCTTTTTCCAACATGTGCCGAATGTCCCTGCAGTGTTTTTGTGATACAGAACAAGAGTGGCACACACATACTCGCGCAGTGATTCTTCTCGGGACACTGCGCTGACTTCCGTTCATATCATGAAGCCTTATCCTTAACCAGTTAATGCCAAACCTAATCTTAATCTAACCACTATTCAAATCTTATCCATAAACTTAACCAGAGGTTGTTCCCTCGTATAAGGTTTTGGTCTCTATTAAGAACAGTGAGTTCTTAATGGAGTGTTTTGGCCAGAAAAGGTCATAAAATGTAGGACCTTTATTTAATAGGTGACACACACACACATGCAGCTGCAGCTGTGCTCTCTACTCCTATGCAATACAACGAGGAGGCACAGGAGGCAATAAGGGGCAAATGTTTCATTGGCCAAGTCTGGGAGAGGAGGAGGAGTGTGTGTGTGTGTGTGTGTGTGTGTGTGTGTGTGTGTGTGTGTGTGTGTGTGTGTGTGTGTGTGTGTGTGTGTGTGTGTGTGTGTGTGACAGCCTAGTGTCACATCACCAGATAGTTAGATACCACCGCCGGGGATTTGACATTTAGTGTTTTTTGACAAACTTCTGAAGACCGTCTCCCGCAGATCATTATCAAAGCATTGCTGTCTGTATAATCAAGATGAATGCTCCCGAACACAACGATGATCATTTTGTGGAGGAGCAACTCTCGAGCATCCAACGAGGGAAGGGTGCCGTGAGGGTGGGGGGTCTGCATTACTCGGGCATGCTTAACACATACATTTCCATTTTCCTAAAGACAGATTTGTTGGCAGTGTCGATATAAAGCGACACCCCGGTGCTGACAATGTTTCTGTCAACTTATTGAATCTTCGGCAGGAAAAAGGGGGCAATCTTGGAGGCAGAGCGCAATCTAAAACATTGATAAATAAATATGGGAGATATGAATATGTTTGTTTGTTTGTTTGTTTGCGCTGGGTGTCGATTCAATTCCTGCTCGCCTTAGAAATCTCCCCAAAGACTGATTGGTGTCATGCACTGCAATTAACTCCGCAAGCACCGTCTATAAATCAACTTCCTGAACTCGGTGTTGAGATGATGTTTTTGAAATTAGCACCATCCGCCGCTCGCATCGTGGGGGGAGGGGAAAGAGAGGATGGAGAGACACTAGTGGGGGGGGGGGGTGATTTTCAAAATAACAGCCCTGATAACGGATATCTTATATTCAGAAAACACGCAGAAACAAGTTTCAGAAAATCACGTTCATTCTTCAAGGCGCTGCAGGGGGAAACGCACCCCCTCGCGCTCATTTTCATGACGTTTTGAGTGGCGAGTGTGCTTTTTTATCTTAACTGATTGTCTGTTCGGTTGCAAGTGAAGCATCGGCGCGTCCCTCATATTCACCTCCCCGCGCTTCCACGGCATTATGAGCCATGAGTTGCTGTCACCGCTGTCACACATGTGAAGCATTTAGGTCAATTATCATTCCATTCAGAATCTCGCTTGACTACTTAGATCAAGAAAAACACTTATTTGCCAACATGGTCCAAACAGAGTAATATTTCTTTGCCTGAGACCAGCGTATCAAGAGAATGCTTTATTGCTTTACTTATTCATGTTTCATTTGCAATTCCTTATGTGAGTGTATGTGTTTGCATCCTCAGATATATACAGTGTGTTTGTGTGTGTGTGTGTGTGTGTGTGAGCATTCCCTTGCAAGTGCAGCTGATAACGCTAATCCTGTTTACTTCTCCTTTCCTCTCTCCTCAGTATTTCAAATATACCTTACGCCTTTCTCGACTTCAAGGCGCATTCGCGGAGAAGAGCGCGGCCCTTGCCCTTCGCGATCTAGCGCTCACATGCCAGAACAAAGGGAGTCCCCTCATATTCCATTCCCTCTTTGAATATGTAAAAGACAACAGCAGCAGCAGCAGCAGCAGCAGCAGAGTCAATGCTGAGAAATTACCAGAACTATCTGGGCCATTGACAGGCCTCCCCTGTGGTCAAATGGGCCATGGCTGTGTTTGGTAACCCCCCCGCCTTCGCTCGAGTTTCTGTGGCGCTTCATAGATAACCAGCAGGGAGGAGACGCATTCTGCAGGCAAACTCGGGGAAATCCGGTATGGGGAATTTGGACAGTGTAACTCTGACCTTAAAGCTTTTTTTCTTAATCTCCTGTGTGAAAGGGGAAATATAAAAAAAAATACTTTCCTTTTCCCAAAAAGAACACAGCTACTGTCCTGCCATTGAGGTTGATTGTGATCAACACTGACACTTGCACAGATTGTTTAACCTACATTAAAAATGTACATTTGCGCTTGTTAATTAAAGAGAACGATTTTTTTTCTCCCTTACCTTTTTGGCTTGCGATTCCCATGAAACCTGCATAAACTTGCGATTATTTTATAGACGTACTGCGGCGAACATATGTTAGATGGTTTCCGATAATTCTGCCCTTTTAGCTGATGATATTTGGAGCCATTTCTGATTCCCCTGACCTGCTGGCACCACTGTGGCCCGCCACCGGCATCAGGGGAGCTCCTGATTCGCAGAAGCCATGGCTGCTTCTCAAACCCCCCGGCAGATGCTCCCTCTCTTCCTGGTACGCCAGCCGGCAACGTCCCCTCCTCTGACATGCCTGTATGTCTGTCTGCCTGACTCAGTCTGTCCATTTGTCTGTCCATCTGTCCGTCAAGTGGGTGAAGCTTGATTTTAAACGTGGATTGTAAAAATGCAAACCAGAATATAAAGGGGCTCGGGTGAGTTCGTATATGCTCCTAGATATAATAAAATTTGTACTAAAGATTCATGGAAGGCAATATGTTCCAATGAATCATTTATTGGCTGTCAGTGCCCAGGTTGGCTGATGAATGATTGATGGCAACATGTTGCCGAACTGAGCCCTTTTCTTGTTTCTCGACATTTTCAAACTAATCCTTTAATGATTAGGGTCTTTTACAAGGCACAAACACACTTAAAGTTTATTTTTATATGAACAATTGTTGTAAAGGCACACAATTATCGCCTAACTTTGTTGTAGCACTCTTTACTAGATAGTGTTGTGGGTTTTTTGTGTTTGTTTGTTTTTTTTTTACAAATGAGAAACTTTCTTGACAGCACATACTTGTAAATGAATAATTCATACCAATGCTTTGTGTGTTTTTCTTTTCCTGTAGCTGCTGGACCCTGGAATGGGGCACCGGCCATCTGCGGTCTTGTTTGTGTGACTGTGCGCGAGTGTGTGTGTGTGTGTACGCGTGTTAGTCTTCATGTGTGTTTGAGTCCTGGTCCAGCGTCCACTGGGGAGACTCGGCTGCTGCCCCACTTTCTCTCGCTCTCATGTCAGACTGGGACCATCTGACAGGGCTAAAGACCAGTGTCACATGTCTATATTTGGCCGCTGTCGCCGCCGCTGCCAGAGCTCAGCACTGCAGTTGTTTTCCAAAAATGCACGGGGCAATCGATGATAATGAGGAAGGACATTTTAATTAGGGCTGACGCAACCTGGGGACGACATACAGGCTCGCACTGTGGGGGGCAAGAGAGAGGACGGGAGAAGGAGGGGTGGGGGGTGTGGTCACCATCACACCTACTGAGAGTTTGAAGGGTGAAAAGTCTCACTGCATTTTTAAAGGCAATCTGCATAGAAGACGGTACTATGTGAATCAGTGTTTTTCTCCCATATCTTCCTCAGCTTGAAACGTATAATAGTGATATGAGTGTTATTAGAAGTTAGCTTATTGAGTCAAAATAAGTGCACACTAAGTCCTGGAAAAGTGATCGTTTTACTTCAGCAAATCTTAAGTGAGGGGATCCGACCAGGACAAAACTGTCCAAAAACTGGAATGATGTCATTCAAAGCCAAGCCAAGGCTGTCATACACATGGGGGTTTCTACTCCTCGTGATAAACAAAGTCATAAGACTTCAGACTGATTCCTCTCGGGAAAATACACTTTGGGCAACTCAGGAAAAACAAACTCAATCAAAACAAAATTAAAGAATGGGGTCATTTAACCACACACGGAACATTCAGAACCCTAACCCTAACATAGTGACTCGTGAGAACTTTTTTTTTGCCAATGCTGTTATGTGATAGAACATTGAAGGAAGACAGATTTGTTCAGATGCATATCTGAAATTCAAACAAGTGGACAGGCAAGCTGGGAGGTCGGTTCAAAATCAAAATATATAAGATCTCCACTTTATGAATAATTACAGCAAAGTCAGTTAACATTAACATCTCTGAATGACAACCAAGCACATTTCTGACATGCAGCCTGGACAAGCTTCTTGCTAACCCCCCCAGAATCTTCTGCCATGCCTGCCGGTCATTATTTGTGCATTGTGAAATCAAGTGATTAAAAAGACGGGCACAACTCATATGTTGTGTTTCTCCAACATGAAATGCACGAAACCCGCCTACAAAGATGGACAACGTTTTGAAAATAAAAAACTCATTAAAGATCAAGTTACTTTCATGTACGTAGGGAAAGAAACAGAGGAAAAATTCCGATGAATGCCAAAAATAGGGCTGCTGAAAATTAAAAATTGATCAATTCAGGGGGAATTTACATGGTATGACCTATATTGCACTACACACGAGTCTCGTATATCACACTCCCATTCAGAGAATGACTTCTAATAAGATCAGGAGACATATACTACAGAAAACAGAAGTCACCAGGATCAAAACAAACACAATCATACAAAAAGTATATTTCATACATAATGGCTATGTGTGTGTGTTGAAAACAAAGCAAGTGGCCCACTGCCACTATATTAAATATTCATCCTACATCCCCAAGCAAAAACTGTACAAGGTGTGAGAAGGAAAGCCTGTACAAGTTGGGAATAACTGCATAAATTATCATCTGTGTCAGTGATGAAAGCGTCTTACCCCCGTGTATGTGCACAAACAAAAGTAATACAAAATCTAAACAGTTCTTCATCTTTTGAAAAAATGATAATGGGCTGAAAACCTGGGAAAAGCCAATGGCTAGTCGTGCACAGCTCGCTAATCAACTTACGGCAACATCAGAAAGAATAGGTAATCTAAGACGCAAAAAGAATTAGTAATTTGGGAGGCACATACCCAAGTGGCCAAATTATTTATGCCCACTGGAACAGGGGTGTGTGCATTCATTTGCAATTAACCAATCTGCTTTATTACCTGTCACTAGAAACGTTTGCAAACGCCTATAATTAGTGTCTTAGGTGAGGAGGCACTTCCTGCTGGAAGGAAAGGTTGTTTTTTGCATGTTTTGGTGTCTGTTTTCCTTTAAAGTTTGCATCTGAAAAAAACTGTGCTGATATAAAAGTTGAAAAGGACAGCTAGTATATTTTTTTTAGCTGCTCCGTTGCACCCCTATAAACTGTAACTTTTAGAAGACAGAATTAATTCATGCCAGCTTTAGCAAATTACCATCTCAAACTGATTTTGTGAATTTATGAATGTTTGCAATTCAAACATCTCAACATTGAACATTGAAGAACGTTTCTCCTGCTCTTCAAATGTATGTAATGAGCTGGTGTGCCGGGGCGGTGTTGGCACAGTGTGGCAGTACCACGGTTGTGATTGGCTTCTTCCAGTCTGCGTACCCAGAGGACGCTCCCTTAAGAGAAGATCTCCTGTTAAGTATAAGATCCCTGAGAGGAGAAGTGTTGGAAGGACTCTGGTTTCTTTAAATATATCTCGCTGTCTTGGGAATACAATGGTTTCCATATATAATTAAGACGAATATGACATTAGAGAGTTTATATGTCTGCGCGGCTGCACCTTAATGGCTGCAGCGGCTTAATGCACTCCATACGGGGAGAGAAGAGGCTTTATTTAGAAATACTCAAAATGGACATTTATATTTTACATATTATATTCCTGCTAGGATGCTCTTGTACAGAAGTAGGAAAAACACGAAGAAGCTACGGTTCCTAGATGTGATGGCAAATAATTAAAAGGTCAGAGGGAACACAGAGGTATGAGGTCAGAAAAAATGGAATCAGAATGGAAGCTGGAGGTGTTTTGGTTGGTTAATGTGATAAGGAAGGTGTAACATTTCCATTATAAAGTGACTGTACCTAGCAGTATTAGGCATGTTGAATCCTGAGACTGATCGGATTAATATTTTACGTTGAAAAAAAGGAGGAGGTGGGAGCAAGGTGTCAATCAAATGTGGCTAAAAATCGGACAACAATAATACAGGTTCAGGTAAAACCAAATACTAACAAATACTGAAACTTTAGAGAAGAATATAGTAAAAGGGGTGATTCTCTATGACCTATATTTAAGTAGGGTGAACAAAAAGGTCTGAGAAATTGGCTGACAATGGGAAAATGTCCAAACTGATGACTGACAGATATGGGCTGAATCGACTCTGATTAATTCTTACGAAAAAATGGTTGTATTAAGCAAAGCCTGTTCATCTGAAAACACTTTCACAGACATTCAAGATAAAGCCAAGGAACAAAACAACCTGCAAAAATATAAGAAACTCACTGTTACAGGTCATTATCAGACACAACTATCCTGCAAACGCTTCATATGGCACCACCTGCTTCAAGATCAGATCTTTGCCCATAAAAGCAGATGCTCACCACCCCTCCCTGATGCTGAGAGTCATAATCCGAGTCACCACAGTGTGTAGTCAAACTTTAGGGGAGCTCCAGGGGTCCATCGGCAGGAAACGACTGCTAATTGTGCTAATGAGCTTGTTTGGATAAGCCCTTATTTCTCCCTCCGTTCTCCCTCCGTTCCCCCCCTCTCATCGCTACGAGTGGCGATCTGACTTCCAGAGACAGCGGGTTAAGTGAGACACACTTGGGATGGACTGGTTCTGACGGTGATGGGTCCCAGTCAAGATTTGGTGTGCGGTGTGGCCGGCCGGTGCATCCATCATCAGCAATAAAGGTCTTTGACACAGAGGCCTGCTCTCATCCATCATAGCTCATTTAAGATACAAGTTTGGCTTTGGTTTGACAGAAGTGAGGGATTATTGCCATTAGAGGCAGATCTTTTGTTTTGATGGCCCCTCTTAATGGGGTTGCATTAAGGGGAAGTCCTAGGGGCCACTTTTTGGGTGATTAAGCAAGCAACACATTTACAAGTCTCTAATTGAGAGAACAATGCCAAAAACCTACAGAGTGCAGAGCTGTAATGAACTGAGGCTCCCAGAGCTAGCGTCATGATTAGCCAACGTTGCGGCTCGTGAATGCGCAACAAAATGCTTCACACCTGTTGCAGACGAAGAGGGAATCTACGACGGGCTTTCGTCGGTGTCACGAAAGCACAAAACAGCAGGACTGATGGAAAGCAACTGTAGAAGGTGATTCATTCAAGCAGTTCCAGTTGCACATGTGATACATATTAGTTTCCACGTAAGGTATGTGCATGTGAATTATTGCATCTTAACTGGTTCCACTGGCTCATCAGAGCAAGGGTACATAATTGCATGGTGATAAATACCGACATCGGACGGGTTTAAAGTACCTGCAGGATTGACTTTGAGCAATAAAATAAAGTCTTCTTTGCTCATTAAGTGCAGTACTCAGTGGGCGTGAGCTCAGTGCTGCCACTGGTGGAGAAAGCTTTATCGCTGCATGCTGCTTTCACAGGCAAAAATGCCTCCAGTGAACACGGAGCACAGATTTCTGATTTATGAGTTGTTAACCTTTGCAGAAGGGAAATATTTATACATTTATAGATTCTGGAAAAGAATTAATGATGTAGTTGTAAACTTAAACTCTGACTGCGATATGTAGTATGACACAGCTGGAGCGAGGATCCGCTATTAATGGTTTCTTTCAAAAATCTCCCTCAACACATTTCAACATAAAACAAGAGGAAATATTTCTTTTTGCTCTTCGTAGGGGAAAGAAAACTGACTTCTTGCTTCTTTGAGTGTGTGAGAAAAAAAAACAACTTCCGAAGTGTTTATTTGTCATTTGCTGGTGATGAATGAAACATGCTCTTTCCCACCCATCTGTCCTCGTCTTTGTTCACAGTGAACTGAAATCAGGTTAAGTGGATCTGGTTCCTGCACTGTGATATCATATTTTACAGTGTCGCAGGTTGTTGTGTGCTGTCTCGTGCCCTAATTAGGAAGCAGTGGGGAAAAAAAGAGAGGCAGCCAAATGAAGCAGTAGTCACCTGAGATGAAGGACAGACCCTCTGTGTCAGGAGACACTTCACATTTGATTTTTTATTTATATTTCTGCGCTATGCAATACTTGGGGAGGATAAATTGGGTCAATGAACAGATTTGCAGAAACCAACTTTGAAACATCAATGTTGTCTGTCTGTCTCTGGTTAAACATAGTTTTGTATCCGATTCCCCAGTGTCAATTACTCATTAAAAATGTTTAACAACATTTTAATTGAAGAATTAATTACCTTCGGCTGGGCAAAACCCTCCTAAATTTCATCTAGGGAGTCATCAAATGTGCATAGGAGCAGCCATCGATGAAGTGTCAGAGAGTTGGTGTGGGAGGTGGCGCAGGAAAATTACATCAGCAAGGAAACGCAGTCCATTTCGAGTCAACAGCGAGACACACGTGAATATTCATGAGTAAACACGTCGGTGAATAAACTGCTACGATGTTCCTGGCAACATGTGACTTCATCCTGCAGAACTGTGGCTCGCAAAGTCTCGGCCAAGACAAACACCATTCACTGCCTCTGCATTATTCACAGAGTTTGACTTCGAAACACAAGGGGTAAAAAAAAAAAAAAAATCTCAAAGATTTACTTTTCTCTTAAATGAAGGCTTGAGTCGGCCCTTAATTGGGATAAATGCTTATTTGCGCACAAGGACAGTTTCTTAAAGGAATTATTTAAGACGTCTGACCAGAAAGACTGATTTAAGTTCTGAGGAATACGCTCAATGTTTCTTGTAACTTGTAAGAATAGACTGTGAAACTTGCCGTGCCTAAATATGCAGAATAATGTTGGTATGATGGGACAGCACTGGTTTATAAACCTGACATACATGCAGCGTCAGGTACAACAATAGCAACAAATTGTGTCTATGTTAATGGGCCCTGACTTCTATATTGTGTACCATAATGTTGAATATATTAATATAAACACCTTGAATCCTTGCAAAGGCTTGTGTGTTAAAGGTGCATTATGTAATAAATCTAAAGCAACTGGACCATAAAATCCTCCTAATATGTCACAGAGACTCAGGAATAATGTTCATATAACAAACTGAACTCACCTACAACAACAGTACAGCCAAAATATTTGCATTAAAAAAAATATTTTGCAGACTGCAAATCATGTTTATGTTTTGAAATCTTCTTTTGGCATGTGGCGCCACCTACTGCCGTCGACCAATCATTGCAGTCAGTAGAGTCTCAGCTGCCGAGCAACCACGGGTTGCCAGTTACGTCAGAAAACCAAACCTAAAAGACCTTGGTATTTTGAATTTGAATGTAGTAACCGTTTTTGGCCACATTCTTACATATGGCACCTTTAAAGTGTGTAAAATTTAGGTGGAATGTTTTTTTGTTTGGCAAAAATGTTAGCTCTTTTTTCATTACCCCAGAACGAGCCTTATATGTTTAAATCTACAGAGGCCGCCGTTTTGGACCGCCGTGTTTAATACGGCCCACAAAAGACAAATCTTTAAATCTGCTGACCGAAAATAAACCAATAAATGTTGCTTAAATGTATACAGTGTCCCTTGAAACTACAATGAATGCATAAAATACAGAAAAAATCTTCACAAAACTCAAGCTCAAGATTTTGTCCTATTGAAAATGGGATTTTCTAACAGGTCAGATTTTGACACTATACCTGCATTGGGCAAATTTGTGATTTAGGTAAAATCTGAATAAAAACTGACCCTTATTGATAATATAATATTTCTGAAAACAGACATTAAAAAGTAAAATTTTGAAAGCAATACAGTTACTTGGCTGTTTTTATTAATGTCATAACTAAACATGTGAAAGCTCATTCTTAAACAGTTCAGACTGGCATCAATATCCTAATCTTCCCCCTTTGTGCTGCTCAGCGCTGAAGGAAAAACAGTGAGGGCTAAACCTTCTGACTTACACCTCTCCCCCCCTCACTTTGTCTGTCTCCTCTTTCTCTCCTTGCCTCCTATTTAGCTTGTGCATTTGATTAGTTAATCACCCCCCCCCCCACCCCCCAGTCCTCAGGTGGAGGCAGAGCGCTCGGGCTTCTCATCCAGCCAAGCTGTTCTTTTGGAAGGGAAAGGAGGCAGCTGTGTTTACAGGCCGGGTCCTGGCGTACATTTAGCAGAATCTATTATTCATATCGCTCAGTATCAGAGCGAGATCTCCAGCCACCTGTCTCGCTGACAAGCTCGCCCCCTTTTGTGGCGCTTTCCGTTCGGAGCAAATTACGCTCGTCTTGATGAATTGAGTTTTTATGAGCGTTGCTGTAGCGCCCGGGCATCCTTGCACAGAGCCAGGGACCATCAGGGGCCTAGGGAGATTTTTCTAGTCAATGGGCAAACGTTTGGAAGAATGTTGGTTTGGGAAGGAAAAGAGGGGAAATGAGAGTGGTTTTTACCTAGAGCTCATGTCTTCTGTCAGGGTGATTTTTGTCCACTGTCTGCAGCTGTATTCCTGCCAGTGTTTAATGATGTTCTTACACCTGTCAGCATTTGTTTCCCTTCCCCTCACCCCCTGTCTTGCTATCTCATTGTTGTTTACCTCTCTCGTCTGAGTGCTGGCCCCGATCTGAGACTTGAAGGGTGAGCTGCAAGAACAAAGGCTTCCTTCAGAATTGATTTTCTCCGAGACACAGCTACCTGATGAGTCTGCCGGCGAACTATTTCCCCTCCTTTCACTCTGTGTGAACATTTTTAATTAACGGGGAGGTGCTTTAACCCAATGATAAGCACCCATGATAACTTGTAACACGATTCATAATTTATAAATATTTTTCGCTTTCATCTTCACTAGTTTGCATAAAACTAATTACTCCATAAATGGTATTCATTACAAAATATATATTATTTTTTTTTCTCTTTCCACACAGACGCCTAAATCATGGCGCTCAGCTACCAAGAGTTGCTCTGGGACTGGTTAGCATGCAGAGAAGAAAGGTAATGATGATGAGTTGTTAGAGGCGGTGTCAGGGGCAGACCTGCCTGCCTCTGTTAGCACTGAACGAGCATGTTATTCTGCTTTTGATTCATTATTCTAACTCGTACAAACTGTTTTACTGAGCTGAGGTTACATACTGTACGCCCTGCTGCCTAATGCAGGTAAATTAGAAGGAAAGGTCGCGGGAAAACCAACAGAAATACATATTTAACAACCTGGAATCTCGGGTAAAGAGGATAAAACGGCATTATCTGCATATTTAAAATAATAATAATGTCTAAACATGAAAATCCAAACCCATATTTGAACTTAAATAACCTGAACAACATCAACTTTAAGATGACTACATATATGAGCGTTGCAAGAAAATGCATTATATTTTACATTTACATGAGATATAAAAATATTAAATTGCTGCTAATGTGTGAGGAAAAGCACATAAATAAAGGTATTCGGAGCAACTGCTGTTTTGTCATGTGACCTCGCTCCCCCAACGACAACAACAGCAGAACAACTTTTCAGAGGAGGAGTAAAAAAAAAAGAAAAGAAAAGAAAATCGAGATGTATAAATAAACATGCCGAAACACATTGCCTGCTTCACCAGTCTGTTTTCAATTCCCATTCGATTAAAGTGTCCCTGCAGGAGCTGGTGAGGTTGGGTACAGGGTGAGGTGCAGAGACATAAATCAAAGCAGTCCAAGGAATAGTAATCCTCGCTGAACATTTTGGACTGATTGATATAAATAACATTGTCCTCACCATCTGTCCAAAGAGGGACCTTTCCAGTTAGTGTTGAGCGGCAACGGCAGAATAATTAATGAATGGTGTCCTTTGTGCCGGTAATAAAGAGGAGACAAATTATGTTATAATCCAACTGCTGCTCGTTTGTCACAGCCAAATAAAATGTCAAATAAAAGTGAGGGGCCACAGTGTTTGTTTAATGGAGTGCAAGCTACCTGCTCCAGAGTCTGACAGCAGGGTGGGATGGCTGTAAAAAAAAAAGAAAAAAAAGCAGGATGGATTCAAGTCTGCAGGAACCCACTCAAACTGAACATGGTGCTGTGTGTTGATTACGTGCTACACATTAAGCAAATGTTCACACACAGAAATGAAGAGTTGTCTTCCAAAATGACTCCGAGCGTCCATTGGGGGAAAAGACGACGACCTGGACGTCATCTTTCATTACTGGTCAAATAAAATAACGTCCAATCTGTGTCTCTTTTACTCACTGAAAAATTGGTGATGAGCGTGCACCTAAACTGGATGTTTGGTGGTGAAGTTGCTTGTAATGTTTGCTGCAAAACCTATTAACGGTGCTTTTTCAGATATTTTTGGTAGATATTGAGGTTCACAATGGACTTTAAGATGCTGGACTGGCTTTTAAGATGCATGTGGGATTTTAAAAATGATGTCTGGTGATGAGTGCGTACATCAAAATCTTTATGAACTGCTACTTGACAAACGTTCAATGTATCCCTCTTCCTCAGCAGCTTTATAACTGTATTGTGTATCTTTTAAACAAACAAACGTCCATTACATTGAAACTAAATGAGTTCACACAATGCTGATTAAATCTATCAGCTCCACGTGGTGCTTAGCTCTCGTGTCGCCCAGTGACGTTCCCATGCTGCACGCAGGAAGTGATTTGTTTTATGTCAAGACAGGAGGAGGCAACAGCAACACTGGACTAGTAAAATGAGACAACTGGCAACAGGTTGGAGTTTAACTGAAGGCACAAAGAAGTGTCCACAAAAGATTTCATAAGCAAATTCTACTGCTCCCTGCCTGCCCCTATGGTATACACACACATGCTCACTCAGGCAGATCTGATAGTTTTGCTTGACAAAGCCTGTTTTCAGAGGAAGGACACATCATACAAACAACGTTACATTGTTTCTGTGAGGCAGAGGCAGAATAATAACATCAACAACAACAAAAATCACCAAAGGTTGCGTATACTGCAGACACAAGGTCACTGTAGCGTTAGCACAAAATCCCTAGCACAAATCTAAATATAAGGAAATAGACCAATTGTCCAAAACTCTCTGAACTAAATCCGCAAACCAGTTAGTTTGAGTTAGTTTGTATCTTCTCTGCAGTTGTGGATATGTCATCTGTATGCCTGACATGGAACATCTGCTCAGGTATTCATAACCTGAGATCAAGGTTGGATTGCTGTCATTGATCGGCAGAAACACCTAAATTGAATTTGTATCCCTCATCCCACCTCTCTGCAAACCATGCGCCGTAATCGGAGTCCAAACCTTAATCTTAAATCCCAGAGCAAGAGGTGACATCCGGAAAGAAGGCGGAGCTTTTGGTATCCTGTCAACAAGTTTGGACCGTCGTCAGATGGCGACTAAGCTGAGACAAAGTCAACGGCCCTGAGAGTTTTTCACCACACAAAGCCAATAGCTTACTTAGAAGAAGCAAAATGAGATGACTTATGGGCTTTGATTGAAAATTGCTAATTTCCTTGAGAGGGTTAAGTGAATAAGCAAAGAGTTGCTTAAGCATTTATTCCAAATTATTGTTGGCTTATTTGATTTCTTACTTACAATACTGGCTAAAAAAAAATATACACAATACCAGAAATCTCACCTCAATCACATATTCACTGAGTTGTGGATGATGAACACTATCTATCAACTTTCTATGAGATAGATTTGATAATTACTTTTGACAAAGCAAACATTTATTTTCCCTGTTTTCCCTTTAAAACACAGCATCTGTGCCTGAATTAGCCGCATGCATATGCCAAAATGATATGCACCATCTTTGACTCCGAAAGACAGAAAACTTTTGCATGTACAACATCACCCATTATGGTGATGCTCAAAGTACAAGCGGAGGACAGAGTGCAATGTGAACTTGAACTCTGGAAAAGTTTAAGGCATCATGGGAAGCAAGGACGATGGAAGGCCTGCCAAACAAAGCTGGCTCGGTAAAGGGTGGAGGAGGCAACCTAGACAGGAGTTGAACACTATGCAATATCGCCTCCAGGTCCATCAATCACTCTCCAAATTAAAAGCGAGGTAATTCTTCGGCTTCAACAGCCACATTTGACATCAGCCTCACATCAGACAGCGATGAGGACATCACCCAGATCGCAAGGATGCTCCGTAGGTACACTCATTCCGCCCACGTCGGTGCCTCGACGGGGCCTGCATTATCCTCGCCAACAAAAGGAGAATCACTTTGTGCAATCAGCATCGTTCTGTCCATATTAAACAGCGCAACATTCTCAACTCAGGTTCATTTTAATTAGAGGGGAATTTGATCACTGCCATCTCCCACAGGCGCGTTTGATGTTAATAAAACAAGCTGTACCTTAGCAAAGAAGAGCTCTCCTTCCAAAGAGCTGTGGGGGTGAAGCCAGGGGGGAGAGAAAAGAGAGGAGGGGGAAAAAAGTTCCCTCCTCAAGTCAAAACTACAGGGAGGTGTCAGACAGGAGGGGTTGTGCTGCTCCGCCGTGTTGTTGGGGCGAGCAGAAGCTGCTGAGGTGCTCTGAGGGATTATCGATGCCGAAGAAGCGCATGACTACCTTATACAACGCAGACCGTCTCATGATGAATGGCTGAGGTGTTTCCCATTATTGCTCTGATACTTTGGTGCATTCATTCAA
Organism: Microchirus variegatus; assembly: GCF_963457635.1. NCBI lineage: Eukaryota > Metazoa > Chordata > Actinopteri > Pleuronectiformes > Soleidae > Microchirus > Microchirus variegatus. The sequence continues at coordinate 30,522,019 of NC_139802.1, forward strand.
TAGATGCGAATAACAAAAGAATTTGAAGAGGAGATTAAACTCAACAGCAAAGAATGTGACAATTCCATAACTGAACAAAAGGCTATATCCTGTTGGGTAAATTTCTATGCACTTCTAAAAAAAAAAAAAAAAAAGCTAAACCAGTAAAATTAAACCAAAGTGTGACTTTTAGTCGACCTTTTATGTAGTTCATGAGATTATTCTGCGGTTTAATTTCTTAACATTTCATTTAGAAAACCTAAAAGTAATGTGTTTGAGTAGAAACTGCTGGCAAAAGTGCATTTCAAGTCTTAATGTTCTGAATAAAACATTAATTTCCATGTAAAACAATAGCTGTGGAATCGCAACAACACAGTCTTTGTACAGTTTTTTCTTTTCTTGATTTACACATTTACATGTTTCAGTGTAGCATTATAAGTTGTATGTGAATGTGACACTAATTTCATTATGGCTCTTATTTCAAAGTAAGGTGAGAGCAAAAACCAATTGTGTGGTAAGGCAAGTGTTAATTTATTTTAATTTTTAACTTTTTTTTAAAAAAGATCACATTATTTCCAAATTGGACATGTAGAGGGTGGAATGATCTGCGGCTCCAGATTCAACATGAAAACCTGATCATATGAAAGGTGCCATATTTGGGAACAAACCTCTTTAGCTCTTTAGCACACACTATAAAGGTCCATAGTTATAGCATTTGCTTTTATTTCCCCAATAAATGAAGTGAACGGTCATCTGTCCCTAAAGTAAACGCTCCATCTCTCCCATGCCTCCAGGCGGCTCGTTAAATGGCCAAACGAGCGATGGAATGAGTAAATAATTAAACAAATAGATGAATAAATAAAAGGGGTCGGATGTTGTGGTGGTTAAGCAGAAGCAGGGTGGGGGGGCGTTTGGGTGAGGAGCCACCTATGGCAGAGGGAAGGCAGCTTTCCTCGCTCTGAACATGTACCGTCTGTACAATCGTGAACCTGGCACTGGTACAGGCATCTGCTCTCGGCCTCCCTCTGCTCGTCCACTGTAGATACACAAACATCTGCTTCCCTGCACGGGAAAAAGGGGACACGAAGCACTTGACAGGTCTGCGTTTCACCATTCTGCCTGGCCTCGCTCACGAGTTCTTTACACAAAATCCTTAATGCATCCTGTCAAGCCATTAGTCGATGATACGATCAGCTCACAGGCCCCCATTAAGCCATCAGTGTCCACCTGTGATAAAGACGACCATTTGTTTTCTTAAAGCCCTACTTAATGTCCGTTTAACTCAATTTGTCAGGAAATGTACAACAATTTCCTCCCCCCATGGTCCTGAAATCTGGTCGAGGTTCAAAAACACCACAGCGGAGAGGGAGGGAGAGGGTTCTTTTTTTTTTTTTTGAGAATGCATATTCAAATGAGGGGATTAAATTGCCCCTCATACTGACGTATCGTGTTGCGCGAGTGCTGAGAGGTGGCCTGTGTTTTCCCTCTAAAAGCTGATTTTTGGACAGCAGGGGCAGGAGCTGGAGGTTGTTTTGCCTCCATTAGCCTCGGTCCACGGCCCCTGCTCCCCTCCTGATGCATCCGTGACAGCACTCTAAATCCGGCCCCAGCATTATTACCGGTGCACATGCCATGCCGCTGCTGCAAACGCATAATAACACCTTTTAAAACAACATTGTGCCTGATGCTCGCAAACACACGTGTCAAATGATCACCCCCCCCCCCCCTCCTCCTCATCCACATCCCTGGTGAGGACACCTAACAGCCACTGAAACATCTGTTTATGTTTTGTCTACAGATACATCATTTGGATTTTGGAGGAGTGGCAGTGGTGAGGCAGGGAACGAAACATAATGATCCTTTGCAGTGTTGTAATCCCAAGTGTCGAGCAGTAAATAAGCTATTAACTCCAAAAAAGAGAGATTTGAAAACTATCTGGTCGAAAAAATGAGCAAACAAACCAACAAACAAAAAAGATAAACAGCATCTCCCCGACCAAAAGTGCCTCAAATTGGGAAGAGTGCCCTTTTCGGTGTATGCGACTGCCCCTGCTGCCCCCACTTCCCTGGCAGTAAGATGGCCAACAGGCAGGAAGTGAAGGGGCCTGAGTAGTGGCGGCGGCGGCAGCGGCACTGTCGACATCTGTCGTGGTTGGAGAGCTCAGTGCATGGGAAATGGGGTGTCACGGCGCGTGCTTGTTGGCCATTATCCTGGCATCCTAATGAAGCATGGGCAGTTCGCAAAAGGGGGTCTCTGGATGGCATGTTGAATGCACGGATGGGCAGAGGCGGCACACACATGTACACACATGCCATCCCTTCGCCCTCGCTCTCCCCTTCAAATCCTCCCCCTTTTTCCTGTATCCCATCTGCCTGAGCCCCGAACTGCACCCAATGGGACAGAGGCTGGTAGGGCGCGCGTGCGCAGTGTGCCGTACATTTTTCTGCGACAGGCTGAGAGCAAGGCCATTAGGCATCTCGGCACGGCCAGCATGTGATTGGAAACACACAGTGAACAAGTGTCCTCTCGGCATGGATGCAGCTGGGGTGCAGCAGCGTGCTGCCATCAATATACCTGGCCCTAATGGTCTTCACACCACAGATCAAGTAGTGTTTGTCAGATTCCTAAGGGCCTTATAGGTGGCTGTTTATTGACAAAAAAAACATCTCCTCTCCACACTTAATGTACTGTACTTCCACAACATTTCAGCACAAGATGCCCCCGACTTCACACACACACAAAATAACAGGTAAAAGAAATCTATGAAAAGATGATAAATATCTGCAGAGGTTGATGCAGTGTAAATAACAAAGTGATATTTTGCCATAGTTCTGTAAATGATTTTGCAAAAATGATAGGGCGCAGGTGAATTTTACCTTTTAATAGACACAAGTAAAGAGCCAAATTAAAATAATTGAATTCTACACTTTTAGAAATAAAAGTGCTAAGTAGAACCATATAAGGTTCTTTGGATTGTTCTCATAGGAGAACCCTTTTTGGTTCCAGGTAGAACCTTTTATATAAACCCTTTTTGCCCTTTTAAAACCCTTTATTCAAGAAAGGGGTTTTAAAGGGTTCTCTGGATCAAAATGGTTTTTCCTGGAACCATTAGTGTTACCAAGAACCCTTGAAAAACAAATGGTTCCAGGTAGAACCTCAGCCTTCATCGAAGAACACTTTTGAGTGTATGCTCAAAATGATATTGGCCATGGAAAGTTTCAAACACTTCTAATATACTGTAACTGTCTGCTAACATAAGATTATGTAATATACACATCTTAGCTTTAATTTTTGATACACAACACCGTAAACAAGACACTTTCTGTACTGGCTTTTCACGACTATCACCCATAATCCATAAAATGTATTAAATATGTTCAAAAAGTGTGCATCTTTCACTGTTACAGTACAAAAACAAACTGTGCTTGGTCTCTGGTTTTCACACGCCGCTCATCGGAGAGCAGTAACACGCAAGCCTGTCTCGCTTCCTTCGTCACAAACGATCCCTCTTCAGGTAAAGAGTCTCTACTTACTTGTCTGCCCATAACTGTAATGGGCTAATGTGCCGGGTAAATGTAGCACTACAGCTCTGAGTGCTTCATCAATACGTCCGACTGATGCAGGACAGAAGGGGGATTATCACGAGCACCAGATGCTAAGCCACTGAAACTGCACACAATCAATTAAGTCTTCTGAGCGTACAGTAGCGTTACACTGCAGTTGACTTTTTTCCAGCAAAAAAAAAAAAAAAGCGCTCTTTTTTTTTTTTTTACACATGGACAGGAGAGTTCGATCAAATCTATTGCATCCACACTCCGTCTCTTATCTGTGGATGCAAATTTTGTAAGCGGATTAAAAATGAATGAATAGATTAAGCAGGCTGTTGCAGCACAGGTGCATAAGGCAAAGTTAGTTTGATTATATTAAATTAATTTTAAGACAAATTATGAACAGCCAGATTGGTTATTTTATCAAACTCTCAAGAAGTGTTATTATTTTATCATGAGAATGTAACGTCTTATCAGAGACCAATGATTAGCATTCTTTTAACCCTTAAACGCGCCTTTAAAAAAATCACGTTAACACACCCAACACACCAAATGGTGCGCATGAAAGTACACAGCTATAAAAATAGTATACATCTGTATTTTTGTCTTTTTTTTTTTTTTAGGTTTTAGACCAACATCTCATCTTTCCATCCATATCAAATATTAATATATATTTTTTATTTTTAACCCTTAAATTTCCAGGTTTATTCATGATGCACCTTGATTTTATGATCTAAAAAACACAAAAAATGAATTATTTTCAATATACTTCATGGAAACTGGAATTTTTTTGTTTGGATTATTGCAGCCTGGTATATGTGAAAGATTAGCAGAATCATTTTTTTTTTGCATTATTATTTTTTTTGTAATGTCAGATGGCCTAAAACACTCACGTTAACACACCCAGCACACCAAATGGTGCTCATAAATGACACAGCTATAAAAATAGTATACATCTGTATTTTTGCCTTTTTTTTTTTTTAGGTTTTAGACCAACATCTCATCTTTCCATCCATATCAAATATTAATATATATTTTTTATTTTTAACCCTCAAATTGCCAGGTTTAGTCATGATGCACCTTATTTTAAGATCTAAAAAACACAAAAAATGAATTATTTTCAATATACTTCATGGAAACTGGAATTTTTTTGTTTGGATTATTGCAGCCTGGTATATGTGAAAGATTAGCAGAAACATTTTTTTTTTGCATTATTATTTTTTTTGTAATGTCAGATGGCCTAAAACACTCACGTTAACACACCCAGCACACCAAATGGTGCTCATAAAGTACACAGCTTTAAAAATAGTATACATCTGTATTTTTGCCTTTTTTTTTTTTTTAGATTTTAGACCAACATCTCTTCTTTCCATTCATATCAAATATTAATATATATTTTTTATTTTTAACCCTCAAATTGCCAGGTTTAGTCATGATGCACCTTATTTTAAGATCTAAAAAACACAAAAAATTAATTATTTTTAATAAAATTCATGCAAACTGGATTTTTTTTGTTTGGATAATTGCATCCTGGTATATGTGAAAGATTAGCAGAAAAAAAAAAAAATGTTCATTCTTTTTTTTTCTGTTATGTCAGATTGTCTCATAAAATCACGATAACACACACAGAGCACCAAATGGTGCTCATAAAGTACACAGCTATAAAAAAAATTATACATTTATATTTTGAATTTTTTTTTTTTTAGGTTTTAGACCAACATCTGTTCTTTCCATACATATCAAATATTAATATATTTTTTATATTTTTAACCCTTAAATTGCCAGGTTTAGTCATGATGCACCTCATTTTATGATCTAAAAAAGACAAAAAATGAAATATTATCAATATAATTCATGCAAACTGGATTTTTTTTGTTTGGATTATTGGAGCCTGGTATATGTGAAAGATTAGCAGAAACAATTTTTTTTTTGCATTATTATTTTCTTTGTAATGTCAGATTGTCTCATAAAATCACGTTAACACACCCAGAGCACCAAATGGTGCTCATAAAGTACACAGCTATATCAAATGCATACATTTGTATTTTTTTTAATTTTTTTTTTTAGGTTTAAGACCAACATCTGTTCTTTCTATACATATCAAATATTAATATATATTTTATATTTTTTACCCTTAAATTGCCAGGTTTAGTCATGATGCACCTAATTTTATGAAAAAAAAAAGACAAAAAATTAAATATTTTCAATATAATTCATGCAAACTGGATTTTTTTTCTTTGGGATTATTGCAGCCTAGTATATGTGAAAGATTAGCAGAAAAAAAATTGCATTAATATTATTTTATAATGTTAGATTTCATAAAATATTCAGTTAACACACCTATAGCACCAACGTGTGCTCATACAAATACAAGCTATACAAATTGTGTACATATGTATTTTTGTTTTTTTATTTTCTTATTTCTTAGACCAACATTAGACCTCATTATAGATACCAAATAAAATTTAAAAAAAATGTTTTGTGCTGTAATGAAGAACTTCCACTCTTGGTATCCTCTCCTTTGCAGAGGTTATAATCAGAATGATCTGGGGCTTCTGGGCCTCTTTTTTTTTCCCGTTGCTGATCTCCGGCTCCCGGTGTTTGTTGCTGAGCAGGAGGACATTTTTGTCCTGCTTCGGAGTGTAGGACAGCAGGGTGTGAGTAAATGAAGAGATGGAGGAGCCTCGGGAGCTGAGGGGGAAGCTCTGGTCAGTTTTTACGCATTGTGCCAAAAATGGTGATCTTTCGTCGCAGCAGCTCCTCTGCCAGCCCAAATGAGGAAAATAAATGATCAATAGTCACAGTCACCCTCCCAGCCCCTCCGTCATGTCCAACACGACCCTCTCTGTCCTTGGTTTTGTTTCTGCAGCGCAACAGCTGCCCAATAGACGCCAACAGAAGGAGTCCAAACTAAGCCCGCACGGTGGTGGTTATCGAGGTCCTTCCACTCGGGCACTGTCCTTCTCCCATGCAGTTTGGTTCATTCCATGATAAGTTTTGTGATCTCCGTGGTGAAAAATAAATAAAAAGTGTCAATCAGCTCACTAACAATGGCCACGGCATGGCGGGGAGGTTCTGGAGTTAGTCCTGAGTCTGGAGGCTTGAACTGGAGCATCAGGGTGTTTGTGGGTGCCCAGATCGCTCCGTTTTTGGATTTCCATAAAAGGTCCGCTAGTGTCACCTCTTCCCCAAAGTCAGAAGAGTCAGTGGAGTTGGTGGGACACTGGAAAGCCCCCGGGAAGTACTCTTCATCGGCTGTGTCGGTGTCCAAAGCTGATGGAACGCATTGCGCTCCGTGCGCTCGTCTTCAATGACCATGTTTAGCGCCTCCGTGGTGCCGCTGTGATGCTTCATTGTGTGTGGTTTGACATGCAAAGTCCAGCTATGCTCCTTAGCTCTGCACAGACACCTCATCACCTGTATACCTGTGATCATTGCAGCGCAGTGCACAGGTGCACAGATCGGGGTTTGTTTTGGCTCTAATTTTTGCTGTACATTTCATGTGCTGGGAAATCACCTGCATTATGGATATTTCAAAAGCTGTGGGGACCCCACAATTTAGATGTCGGGGTGCTTTGGAGACTGTACTTTGAAGTTTTGGTGCTTTGAAAGTTTTAAAAAAATTTTTTACATGAAAGGAGGGCATGGAAAAGGTGCCACTTGAAAGCCACCTGCGCTTTTACGCATTGTGTCACACTGTAAATGCACTGTGCACGTTAAAGGCACGTGCACGCGCGCACGTGCATGTGCACACGCGCACACTCACATGCACACATGCCCACACACATGTACTCACACACCCATACAAAATTTCTGCCTCAGACCTTATGTGGAGAGAGGGGGGGCGGGGTTTAGTGGGAGTGCCCTCGATCAGAAAAAGCAGTTTTTTTCTCCATGTGCCAAAAAAAGAAAAATGACGTAATCTTGATGGAAATGTGTCAGAGCACACATTTAAAGCCTTTTGCTTCAAATGATGTGAAAAAATTAGATGATTCATGTTTTTTACTTTACATTTGAGCAGGATCAAAAATAGTGATTTGAATGGGTTTCAATGAGCACACTTTGGTGCAAAGGTGTGTTAACGTGAGTAAATTTGTCACAGTTGTTTAGAATAGACTAAAAAAAAAATTCACATGAAAATTTTTTAAAGCACCCAAAAATACACAACCTAGCAAATTTTGAACAATATGCATGAAAAAATGAAAAAGATATGCTAAAAAGAAAAAGTCAAAAACACAAAAAGGTGTCTAGGTGTGTTAAAGGGTTAATTCAATGCTGATTTTCTTTTCTTCAATCCTCTTAAACTGAGAAGTTTCTTAAAGTTTACGAAGATTTTCACTATCATTATTCAGCTGACGTTTCATGTCACTGACCGCTACTGAACAGAGGAATTTAACATCAAATGCAGGGTCTACGGTCTCTTTCACAAGTACTGTACCAGCACCTTCTCATAACAAGGGCTTTAACCCATGAGTGATGCTTACTGAGAAGAAATGACATATGCTGATGAGAGTGCAGTGAATGTGGTTGAATATTCCAGAAAAACAAATAAAATGAAAAATATTGAACCCATTTTATGATTTAGGTTTTAAGACCTGTTGGTGATATCTGAAAATAAAACCGCTGAGTAAACGTTTACCTTAAAAAAATGCCTCTACTGTCAATTTTTACTGGCTTTTATCTTTTCTCTCAGATTGATTTGTAAATGACAAACTGGAAAATGAATACAGCGCTGATCTGCAATGACAGAGACATGGATGAATTTTTTCGTACCACCATCGCGCATGTGTTCTCCCCCGCTCACATAAATACTCGACAGGTCATTTAACATCTCAGACAGCAGCAGCAGCAGAACAACAACAGAACCAGAGGGAGTAGAAAACATCTCAAACACCAAAGCATGCAATGATGGACTACCATCGTTTTTCACCTGCAACCACTGCGGATCACTTAATAACGATCTGATCTCTTTGTCAGAGCTGCGGCAGAAAGAAGGATGGTCTACCTGGAGACAAGCCATCCAGCAATCGCCTGCAGCGGCTCCAGACCCGATATAGGAAGTCGGTAGTTAACCACATTACCTAACATGTCATGATGAATGCTCCAGCTCTCTGCAGGGGTCAAGGGTCAGACAGCCCCCCTGCTGAGAGGAAGACAGATGAGGTTGGGCACAGTGGCCAGACACCTCTCTCACTCAGCCTTGTTTTCTTTACGCCCCAGAGCAATCTGATACCTGATTGGCTCTCAAAGGAGCTCCGGGTTTGATGGTACATGATTAACAGCGACCGCCGCAACACAACCCGACACCGTTAGTGTAATTACTGGTCCGGCTCAGGCGGAGTCGAGCTAATTCGGCCCAGAAATGAGCATTAACGTGATAAAATGGGGTGTGTTTCACACATTACACTGGATCAACCACACACTGCCGTAAAGATACGGTGATCTGACGTGTTCCCACATAATGGGAAGATTTGTGGTTAATTCTGTGGAAAAGGATATTTAAATAGACACAAACTATTTTTAGATAGAGTCTCAATAAAACAATAAACGTCGCAACAAATTGGGAATGATGACACCAACACATATCAAAAATATACAGTAAAATAGAGCAAATCAAAGGGAAAATATGAGCTTAAAAATACATAAACACCCTGATGGTGATCAGCTTCTCATTCTGTTCAGGCTCCTCACTGAGAGGATCCACAAATCAGAGACACTCCAGCAGCAACATGTGAAGAGAAAACACGGCTGTCTGAGGCCAATAACTGCTGAATCAGCATCCAATGTGTTACAAATGACTTGAACAGCAGCTGCTGGACGCACCTCTCACTCCTCCTCCTCATACCCTTTAATGCTGTATACACTTTTACCTTTTAGCCACTTGCCTCCCTCGCTGCCTCATCCATCACTGTGGGAAAGCCTGTTTACCATAAGCCTGCAATGTTCTCCGCTCCAGCTCTGTATCTCACTGGACACACGTGGCAGCCACACTGGAGGTCCTCATACACTGCAACAGCTGTGGCCGTGTGCTCATCTCGAGCCACATAAACGTCTGTGCTGCTCTGTGAATCACACATAAATTTGTTTTTATTTAGTCACATAACATCAACCAAACCTGAAATAAATATATGCAAAATAATGATTAAGTGCCTCCTTTGATAGCTTTTCTTAAATGACATTGCTTCCAGTATAACAGTGAAACGATATATGTACTGGATGTTAATAATTATTAATTGCAGTTAAACATTGTAAATAAAGATATCTGCTTTTTGTAATATTGTCAATTCTCCTGATCTAATTAAACATAATTACGTTTTATAGGGCGCACATCAAACAACGTACTAACATAGTCAGCAATTTCAATGATTTTGAATAAAATGTATGAAGTTAAAGTAGATATTCTTAGAAAAAAAAAAAAATCAATTAAAGTTTGGGATTATGTTAAAGGTTTCGTCTTTTGTTTTACGGTGGGCGGCAACAAAAAAACTATTGTTAAACTAAGCACTCGGAGAGCTGCCAAGACAGCTCAGGCCCCCACAAAATAGCGATAAAAATAGTGATAACGTATACGGATCATGGAAAAAAATAATCACTTGTCCCTGGTCCCATTGCGCACATTTTCTGAAAATGTCATCCAAATCCGTCTGCGACTTTTCGGGTTATGTTGCTAACAGACAGACAAACAAACACCTGCGAAAAGCAGACGATGGTGCAGTGCGCCAAAGAGCGCGTCGCATATAGCAGACCCAGGTAAACTTGCGCGTCAGGGCCCTGTAGTATCCCACATCACCATCGGGTGGCGGTACAAGTCCTGAACGCAGGGGATAGGACGCTTTCCTAACAAAGACTGGTTTGAGTGGCCCGTCGGGCAGAGGAGTCTGGGTGTCAGGCGGTTGGAGGGTCACCAGGTCGAGGCTCGGATGACTATCGTAGGTGACCACTATTCTGTTGTCGAAATGTTTTTTTCTGCTTAGTGAGCTGGGCTTATATTCCACCTCGTCTAGTAGTCAAAGTGAGCTGTTATGATACTATTTAAACAGACACTTGTTGAACTAGCCCGGATGTCAAACCTCACAGACTCATCTCTCTGATGGTGAATACCCAACCAGCCCTTACGCTGCTTATCTGAGTATGTCGAACAGGAGCAGTGGGAAAGAGAGCCCTTAATCTGCCAATAATCAAACCTGACAGTCACCTACAGCAAGGTGTGGCACCACGCTGGGAACCAGTCAGTTCTGAGCCTGTGATCAGCAGAGAGAAACTGCCAAGCCATTAATATTAATCATCCTAATCGGGCTGGAGAGCGGCGGAGTGATCAGAATACACGAGAAGGTAAAGCTCAGCACCGCAGGTGCCGACTCGGCAGGCAAGCATGCTGCAGTACATCAAGGTAATGCTTCATCATAACCTGCAGCGTTCTATTTGAAGTACGTGAAGGGAAGCCAGGTTTTTGTTATTGTTAATTACAGTCTTTGTAGAGAGTCTAGCCGAAGAGGCCTCCCCTCCTGCTTCTATCACTTTCCCGGCACATCCAGTCGTCCCTTTTCCTCTCCTCAACATCCTCTCGTTTCCTCACTTTCAACTCTTCACCTGTTTACATGCATTTCCCTCCACATTCCTTTTTATTCTTCCTCTCATGTTCCCCCTCATGCCACTTCCTCCCTATTTCCTTATCTTAATTTATGTATTTCTCCTAACTTCAACCAGTTTTAATATTGTTTCTTACTCTCTTTCAAAACTCAAATTAAATTCCCTCTCTTCCTCTTCCAGCACCATCCATCTTTGTTACCACTTCCTGCTTCTCCTGGCTCTAATTTATCCTTTTTCCCTCTCTGCTTGAACTTTTCTTCTATCACTAACTTTTGCTTCTGTCTCACTATCTTTATTGGTCTTTTTTTCTTTTGTGTATCCTCATTATTTCTTCTTCTTTTATTTTTAAATCTGCAGTTCTTTCTCTGTTCAGTGCTTCCCTTTTCCAGTCTATTTTCAGTGAGTTTTCCATCTTTCTTATCAATTTCTCATCTCTCTGATTTCCCTGTCTCTCTTCCTAGATTCCTTCCTTCTCGTCTTTCATGGATCATCCATCTTCTCTCCCTCCTATCATCCTCCTCTTATTCTCTTGTCCATATGTCTCTCTGGCTCCATGACCCTGGCTCTGACAGAAGATCAGTGTCCAATTCTGAGACTTCAGCTCCTCTCTGTGAGCAATGATCGCCTCTGTTTACCCAGCGTTGCCGCAGTGAGGGCCAACTTCCTCCCGACTGCTTCATTGAGGCTGTGAGCGAGTGTGTGGGCCTTATCTCGCCGCCACCACACAGAGGATTACTTTAGCAGAGGAGATGTAGTCAGGGATAAAGTTGGGGTGCTTCACAACTCATTCTCCCAAAGCTAACAGAACATTCAGGAACCATGTTAACAGCAATCTGATAGCATCTGACAAATATACTCCCCCTTTGTCTAGTTATTTTCCAGTTACTTTTCTTTTTTTTTCTGGGAAATGTGCAGTTAGGATATGAGAAAGGTATAGCAGCTAAGGTAGTGCTAATAATCAGGAATGATCTTCAGTTGAGAAATGGTAAAAACTGGCTGTTGCAGCAAAGAACCTGCAGGAAGCTTTTTCACAGTGGCAGCAAGTGAGAAAGAAATGGGTAAAGAGTGAGTAGGGGGGAGGAAAAGTCCTACGCTCAGCAGCTTTGAGAGTCCAAGATGTGAAAAGTGACTGGTTGATTTATCATGGGGGAAACTGAGCCACAAAGTACAATTTTCTACCTTGGTCGCAAACAATAATTCATAATGATGTTGCCTCCTGAAAGCAGCGGACCTTTGTGCCATGTTGGTCCTCGAAAACGATCGTAATAAATGTCAGGACTTTGCAGGTAACTACTTTAAAAGCCATTAGAAGAAGTCATGATGGAAGATAGCGGCTGACTGTTCATATGTTGCGATAACAACTTGGTTTTGCAGATAAGAGAGCAGGAAAAATGAGCAGGGTGTTTTATAGTGAGGTTACAGGAGCTCAAGGACTATTACAGATAAACAGGTTATGTCTATTAAACTGGTTGCAGAGTTGCTCAATAACACCACTGCTCCCACCACCATGAAAGAAGAATTGCCTTGTGTTCCTGAGACCGTAAAGACTTCCGTCACGTCAAACTCGAATCGCCGCACCTTGCTCAAATGGCCAAAATATTAACTGAAAGGGGAATGAGAAATTGTTGCGCGCACTGTTTCGTAGCGCTGTCATGTCTCCCTGTTGACCTTTCAACTGGAAAAACTTAGATGGAGTACTTCGGGCAACAGTCATGCATCACAGTTTAATGACGTGTCAGGAAAAGGCCTGGTACTTTTTGTTGCTGCACATTTTTTATTGCCACATCGGCAGATTATGAGAGAGCTAATGAACTCTACGGATCTGAAAAAGACGGGGAACAAAAAAAATAAAAAATAAATAAATAAATAACTAACACGCTTCTGCTTTTGTTCCAACTTTTCTGGCTCTTGTTCTACTAAAAGTGGTGACTCTAAAACGAGCCCATATTGAGTAGAGAATCTAATACAAACAACAATCCTTGTATAAGAGCAAATAAGCAGGAGCAGATGAGCGTTGGTCTTTATGTACACTCAGCGCTGAGAATATTGGATCTTAACATGCTCTATGTCATCCATTTTGCTCTGTGAAGGGCTCATAAAAGCAGCGGTTGATTTGACTTTAAAGTTCCCCAGGGACGCCAGTGAGACTCTTTAAAGACTCTTTAATGCCACCATGAGAAATACTTACTAAGAGTAAGGGATTATTAAAAGTGAGTTTACCTATGCTTTCACCTCCTTAATACCCCCAAAATAACATTTTTTACATGTTGTTTGTATTGCAGGAATGAAAACACTCCACCTGTAGAAAAATGGTCCATTAAATGGAAGAGTGTCTCTGCTTTTTAAAAGAGAGAATCCATCTTTTCCTAAGTGTTTACTTTCTCCTCTTTCACTGCCATGGTCTTACTTCTGTCTGATGTCACCAGCGGTTAATGGTAATAGTGGCTAATATTAGCAAACATTATATGGACATTGTGTAACTGCAATCAGTTTTAATTTGTCATGACTGTTCTCTGCTTTGCTGCCAGAGTTTCATGTTATTTTACCACTGACTCCCAACCTGAAATTGTCATTTGTGGCTACAGAGACAGCGTCAGTGATATAATGCTGGATGTAAAGGTCCAGTGTGTATCATTTAGCAGGGTCCGTTGGAAGAAATTGAACATAATACCCACAAGTATGTTCGTATGAGTGTAAAATCACTTTAAAACCCTAGAATAAGCCTTTTATACTGTATATACTTTAGGCAAGAGCTAAAGTACAGAGGCTGCCATCTTGCACTGCTATTTCAACAGCAGTTGGAAACAGACAAAACCAGCCTTAGCGTGGATTCTGAAGGAGAAGCTTAGTCTTCAAACGAAGAAAATCAACATCCTTTCTGGTTTGCGAAAAACCACTGCACTTCACTGATGTGCTTGGGAAGGGGAGGAGTAAGTGGAGCACTGGACTTTTAAAATCAGATTTGACAAATTTCAAAAATATTTTCAGTGAAAGTTGTATTTTTTCATAAATATACTTGCACATCCATGTTTTTGACCTCGTGTTGCAACCAATCACAATGAAACATCCCTCTCACTTACCAATCAACCAGTCCAACTGGCTCCCTCGCACTCACTGGTTTACTTCCAATTGTCTTCATGCTTGGATTATGCGGCGGTTAATATGCTGACACTGCATGTCAAATAAACTGACGCAACTTATAAGAGGGTGGTCGCACATTTGGTGATGTTGTAAAACAAACAAAACGATCGTCAAAGTGCATCATTTGCTGCAACGTTAAGCATCTCCGTCCTTTTCCCAGTGCCTGCCAATGTCATGTACGTGTCCCAGTTTTGATGCTACACAAGGGAACATGGCTGTAAGCAACGCAGACATGGACAGAGAGGTGTATGGGTAATGCAGCATGAGACTGTCTGTCGTATCACATGTGCAGGATGTAGCCTGCAGGAGGGAGGAGTAGGAGAAGAGGTGGAGGAAAAAAAACGAGTGTAGCTCTGAGGAATCGAGGTCCCTGTCGCTTCACTTCTCCCGGGGGGATGACTGTGTGCTCTCCCCATCCGCCCGAGGTGCGTGTTGAGTGGGGTATATGAGTGTGTGTTTGTGCAGGGTGGGGGTGGAGATGGGTACAGCCTTGTAAGAGCTGTAGGGCCCTGTAGAGACGGCGACTTCTCTTGTTCAACAGACTCAGAGCCATGTGCTGTGCATGGCAGGCCTGGCCCTTCTGTGCTCAGCCTCAGGACGCTCTGGGAAGGTAGCATGAAGTGGGACGGGGGACACTGGATTTTGGCAAGTCAGGGTTTTTTTGGTTTATCCACACGGACACAGAACTTTCACTGTACAATCTTTTTGTTTTTAAAACATTTTCCATTGTTTCTTCATACTGCACACACCAAATCTAAGCGCGCCAATATAAGAGCAAGAAAGAGTTGAGGCAATGACATCATTGTTGTCCTTGGTTGTATACACGAAAATGCAAGGGTGGCATTTTGCGATTTTTTTCACTCAGGAACCCTTTTTCCAACAGCTTTTTAGGGCTCCCAAAAGGCTGGTTCCGCGTGGATAAGAAGCAGAAACAATACAAAACTTACAGAGATTCTCCTAAACTCGTTCTTCTGTGTACAGGCCCCTAATGCAGAGGGGAGCAGGGCAGGGCTGATAAACTCAACTTCATTTAGATCCAATTTGTTTAAATGAGAGTTAATTTTAGAGTGTAACTTAAAAGGTTTAATTACAAAATGCCACTTATCCATTTTATGTGCAAAAAGAAGAGCTCAACTTTTTAAAAGCAAGAGTGTCCTCAAAAGTTGAACTATTTCTATATAGTGCAGGTCGTCATCTACCTCATTGTGTCCATCATTTGAGGTGAATTTCACATCATTTCAATCATATACAATACATTCTGAGCAGAAAGTGGTGGAATATCTAATTAGGTATCAAAAGACAAAGATGAGCTTGCATTGTGGGTGTCCCACGTCTCTGTTGCCTGGTTTTGTGCCACAGCATAGTGACACATCATTATACAGCACAGGGGAGATCCTTCAGCCTGTCTCATTATCATCAACAGAATATGTGCCTTCATTTGCTCCAAACGGCTCGATGACGTGCAGTGTTCTGACACATGGACACAACCTCTTGCTCATTAGGAGCAGCAGAGGTGTGAGGTGGAGTTTTTGGGGAGAAAAATAAAATAAAAAACTGCGAGTGTTTTAAAGACACGAGGTGCAGGGCGGAGCCACTGATGAGAGCACTTGACGAAACTAAACAGCCCCTGCATCATCACATAAACCTGGTCAGGTCACAGAACCAGCGCCTGGTTCAAAAGTGAGTTTATAAACTCAACTCTGTTTACATATGAGTCACATAAGATATTACAATACTGCATCAGATCATGTCAAGCTCCTGGAACCTACACTGCCAGTGATTTCACTGAAAAGCATCTTCTTATCACTTCATTCCAGTGCGGTAACGCCCGTATCTCTCAAATGCTACAACGCAAGCTTGTATGAGGGTTATTATGATTAATAAGTCACCAAGGCCAGACTGAGACAATCATAACGACATCATCAGGGTCAGACAACGTGTCTCCGAAAACCCACAAACAACATCACGCAGCATGCTTTCGCAGGCCAAGTAACTCTCTCAGAGGATTGATCGTGTCAACACAGAAGATTTGGATGAAATGTTTTTAGGAGGGGTAACTGGCAGAGATTTCATATTCTATACCCATAAGTATACGTTTGTATAATCACTTCAAAATAAAAAAAACTTTTGTTTTTTCATGGCTGAACAGACAAAACCAGTCACACACTTTGCGTTTTGTGGCAGAACATCACTGCACAGACAAATGGTGTGTGAAGGCCAACATAGTTTGTTACAATCTGCATTTATTTACACCGTTAGATGTCACTAATTCTCACACACTGGACCTGTAAAGCATTCAAGAGCTACTGTCACTTCAGCGAAAACTCAAGCAGAAGTGATGGCGCAGCAGGGAAGACGGCGTGGAATAAACTCGGTATTGTTTAGTATTTGTAAGAACTATACATAAACCGTGCACGCTGATGAAAAGCGAGTTCATCAGTGAATGATTTATTGGACTGACTGTCGTTAAAAATTGGGCATAATCGGTTTTAAATGCAGGCTATCAATTTGTTTTGTGTGAGTGCTTGTCACATCACAGAGAGGAATTCGACTCCTCAAACGGAGCAGTGAGGTAAAGTCCTCTTCTTGGACCGGCTTTCACTCCTCACTCCAAGATATTATGAGCTCACCGCCAACAATACATTTTACTACCAGCATGGTAGCATGTATGCGCTTTCCACTACTGCCAGAAACACAGGGAGAAGCAAACGAGATACTAGAGAGACACAGAGAAGGAGGGGGTGGTCATAAATGCAGAGAGAGGAGACAACCCCATTGGCTCTGCTTTCATCAGATAGGTGGCACCGTTAACTAATCCCCAGGCTTAGCAGTGTGTCGCCCAGCACGGCACCCAGCCGGGTGTCGCGGAGGCCACCCTGGCAGATCTGCCGGGCCATGTGGCTATCCCAGCATCCCCGGGGAGGTTCACAATCCCGCCATGTTGCATTTACCTTCTGTGCAGGTGGCCTCAGTGGCCCCTCACTTCTAACGCCAGAGATAAAGCGGCAACTTATAAGCACTTTGGCAGCAAAAGTTTAAAAAACTGTTTCCACTTTAAAAACCCAGGAACAAAGCAGCTTGATGTTAGTAAACTGCACATCACATGCATTTTCCATCCCACTTTTGAATTCTTGGCATCCTTTGCAGAGCATAAAACCCTGAATGTGATTCTTATCTTGAAGTACAGACAGACAGGCGGCGAAACGATTTGGCTTTTGGAGCCTCAGAGTTCAAACTTCGCTGGGGTTACAGCCGGAGTGAAAGCTGCACTTTCCGCATGTTGGCAGCTCCAACTAACAAACTGTCAACTGCTGCTCCCTGTCTGTTGGTTCACTTGTAAACTCATCCACTAATCTTGTATATCCCTCGCTTCAGATCTTTGTGATTTTTCACCTCATCTTTGACTATGACTATGTGCAAAAGCTGGTGTGCGTCCATAAAGTTATACCAACAAATAAGCCTGCAGAACACACTTAATGCTGCACCGAATGTGCATTTAATTGAACATATACTGCACTTGATACTCTGCTTTACATCTACCGAGCTGCATATACAACTTCAATGTAAAATTTGAGGCATTCACAGTTTTTTCAGAGGAATAAATGAAAAACATGAATGACATTATTAAAATGGTAAACAACCAATTTTGGTTCACATTACATTTAGTAATTCATTTTCATCGCTTTACTCATAATAATATTGAGAGTTATGAATATGATTATTCAATTATTTATCTGTTTATAGAAAAGACGTTCCATTGTGCATAATTGTTTTCAGAATCAGTTTTAATTCCCATTTATTCATTAATTTTTAAGGGAATTTCTGGTGTTATTCATAAGTATATGTCATTTCTGGTACATCATGTACATATCAAGGTAAAAAAAAAAAAAAGAACAGTTCATTATTTTATTTGTATTTCTGGATCATATTGTGTTCATAAAAACATTTACTAACGGACTGTGTGCGGTTTCTCTTCTCCAGTTGGCTGATTTGAATACTGCTGATCGAAGCAGTACGTCATTCCACTGTTGCTCCTCATTCTGCACTGTTTCCCCCAAAATGTAAACATTACACCTACACAATAGCCGTAATATTTCTGTACAGTAATCCTCAATCAACAAGGCCCCACTGGGGGAAATCGGGGCCCCGTCTGTGTGTGTGTGTGTGTGTATGTGTGTGTGGGTGCTGGCAGCAGGCCAGTTCTTTCCTCTGTACCAAACACTGAGCCGAGTCAGTTGCTTAGTGGAAACAGACAAGCCAAATCGGTGCAGAGTGACCTATTTTGTTGCTGTGTGCCACTGGGAGTGTGTTTTCCCCTAAACTAACCCCTGCCTGCTCGCTGCAGCTCGCTTCTCCTCTCTCTCTCTCTCTCTCCTCAGAATTGGGGGGGGGGGAACGCCACACCTACTGATGTGGTCCGAGCCATTCCCCTCTCTTCCCTTCTCGCTCTCCACCCCTCTTCAGAGGCACCTAATTATGAAAACCCTGACTCATTTACATGGCTATGTTTGATCTAAATTACACTCCAAACCACACCAAATTAGGATCATCTGTGAATGTAAAACACTTTTTTTTTCCTTTCTCTCTACCCCCCCGCCCCCCTTTCCCCCTGGTCTGTGTTCGTGCAGTGAGCTCTGCAGGGCACATGTTCAAATCATGAAGGGGGGATTTACAGTTTTTTAACGTTCTCTGGAGACCTGAGCCTCGTCCCACCCCGCCGACTGAGCGGGACTGGAGTCACCCACAATTATCCCAGGATCTGATCTGCACCCCCACCCATCCCATGCCCAAATTAGACCGAGCCTCCTCTGACTGATTCGACGTACAGGCAGCACATTAATTACAATATGCCAATGGCTGGCCCGGGCTAATTGCAGTCACTTATTATGCATTCATGTTCTCATAATGTACATCATCTTTCTCTGCTCCTCTGTCTTCTTCTGGCCTGGGCTGTTTGTTTTATTCGATTATCAACTCGCTGTTTCCACAAATATCTCAGAGCTGCAGCAGGCGACGCGCTGATGTCACGCGTGTGGTTTCACTGCCTTTAAAGTCGCTGTATGCAATCTTTTTTTTCCACATTAAAAGGTTTCAATTCAGTTGAGGGATTTTAAACGAGTGACAGTACACTGTGTCCACACCTCAACCTCCGAGCTTTGTGTTTCACACATGTTTTTTTGGTATTTAACATTTGCAACAGAGCAGCAGAGCTTCACACCCAGAAACACAGCATGATGATGTCAGTGTGAAATTCGCCAGATAAGCATCATTACACGGCTGCATATCGTAGCATGCATAGTTATCATAACATGCTTTCAGAAGTGTACAAAACAAAGGATAGGTACAGATTAGGAGAGCAAATCTTTGGTGTCACACTCGGTCAGCCCCATTAATCAATATGTGCTGTTCTTCATCTTGTTTTGAAATCAAGGGTTTAACTTGAAAATTGTCCGTCCATGTTAACTACTGTTCTACAGAAGTCTGTACAGAATGTCGAATGTGTAATCAGTTTAATATGTTTCAATAGGGATTGATAAGGAATATGGCCTTTAAATACAAATCAATAATTACAGCTATACATGAAAGCAGCAAATGTTCACCATTCTGAAATAAAAAAAAAGACAAAGACAGTAACAGAAACCTGGTGAACTGCCTCTTCCTGTTTCCTAAATTGGAAGCAGCTCGGATAAAAGGGTCTATCAGCTCAACTTCAGGATTAGCTTACAGTTTTTGGGGGGGTGTTAGGAGCAGACTTTAACCACAAGGACAAAGGTACACATCTAACTATATACCTGTATGTTGCTACAAGGTGAAAAGTTGCAGATTTCACCCACCGAGTCGAGGTAGTTGCCTCTTGCTGCCATTTGGAGCCACCAGAGTACTGAGTCGCCTGGTGCAGCTTTTGACAAAAACGGTTGATTACTGAACTAAGATCAAACATCTCCCCACAGATCTTTGAACAGGCAGCCAAACTACGGAGAGGACTGCTATTCTGAGAAGTTTGTTTTCATGCCTTCTGTTGTGGTTTCACTGGGCGGGCGAGCTGTGCCTCGTTCCCCCAAATCCGCAGAGCCTGGATCCAATAAACCACAGTATCTGAGTGCGGCGCTGTGGTTGGCAGAGGCAGGACGCTTCAATCTACCTACTGTACCCCCCTTTCAATCTCCAGGCTGCAGCCGAGGTGCTTTTTCTCTTTCAACTCTAGTCCCCTGAAGACTTAATTCACAACAAATGTTTTACGCTGCGCTCCTTTGTCTTGCTCCCAGAAAGCAGGAACATTCCTTGAAAACAGTGAACCTAAAAACTTGAAGCCTACAGGTAAACAGCAGCTTTGCTTAAGGACTGACATGTCTTTGTGAAGTGAATGATGATGCATTTGTTGACACAAGTCGTCTTGATTTCAGCCACCATACTGATTTTTTAAAAATTTGCTTGGAAACATGCGCATCGAGTGAATTGCTCCTGATAAAGTTCAAACAGGCTTTGACAGGGTTGTTGAGGTTAAAAAATGAATGTAATACTGCAGCAAAGCTGCACGTCTGTTTTGGTCCAAACGGAGCCACAATGTGATCAAACACATCAGTTCTCCTTTTCTGTCTTTTGTCATCTCTCCTCTTTGTTGCACTTTTTAGTTTATTTTCACATGCACTGCTTAAAAAGCTAAGGTGGAATAAAAAGAAGAAAAAAAAAAAGACTGATACAAACAGAGTATGGCAACGGAATCCAGAGGGGTTTATGAAAACATCTTACCACAAAAGAAGAAAAAAAAAGAGGATTAAATTGCTGCTGTCATGGAAAATGCCTGTAACTGCAAATTTGGGTGTTTTTCTTTGGTGTACCTGAATTCTAACTTTCCGTGGCTATTTAATATGTTGAGAACGCTGTAACCCTTAGGGAGATTTAAACTCAGAAACTTTGAAAAATGCATTTAATGAATGAAAACAGAGGTGGCGTGACAGGGTCCGATGTTTATTTTATGATCGCAGCTGAATTGGATCAGATCGTGCGACATGCGTTTAAGGACATTAGCGTATGTGTGCAGGCAGCATGACACAAACAGGCAGAGTTCAGGTGGTGAGCTTATTGCAGATGCTGGGGGTGTTATGGGCTGTATCATTGTTGTTGCAAAATTGTGTTATGTGCAATTTGATTAACTTTCGTGTGTTTTAGTTTCTGACTTTCTCTTAAAAAAGTCTAATAAATCTCTGCATTAACAACATGCAGCACAGCTGTCCTGATGCATTCTGTCTATTATGTTGTGTTCAGTGTATTGACTGTGACAGACAGGCAGCCTGTTTGTATCAAACGTTGACAAAATGCTACATTTGAAACGCAACACTTCAGGATTGTGACAACTCTGTTTCATAAAATGCTCTTTGTGCTTATTAAAAATAATGTAAGACTATAGTTGTGTTTCTATTGTTCACAAAAGAGGGGTAGCCAAGCAACCCCAACTCAGAATCCAGTATGTTTTCACCACAGGAATGTGTACGACTCCATCTCTCTAGTTCAAGCAGCATCAGTTTTCAGCTCGTCTGTTTTCTCTTACTGCAGCGTGTACCGATCGAACCTCAGCCTCTAATTAACAGATAACTAGGGTGTGGACGTCCTAATTCCAGGCAAAGTTTTCTCACCAGCCACTTAGAGGATCTAAAAAACCCTGTAAGCTGAACCATATCTCCACACAAAACACCAGAAGAGAGGCCAGCTCCAAGTTTTAGCACGCTGAATGTGACAGCTCTGATCTCTGATCCCACTTATTGTTATTTTTGCTGATAAAGTGGATCACATTTCCTCATGGTGAAAGAGAAAATCCAACAAAGTTAAAACAGAGCTGCAACGAATGGAGGACAGAACAGCTTTTTGGAATGAGAAAAAAGGGGTCAGTGCTTTAAAAATGTAAAAGCTCGACACCTACACCAGCAGATTCTGACCTCTTTCCATCTCAATTATAGACACAGGCCAAAATGTCAAAATGCCAGTTTAAAGGCTCTCATTATTAACTCGACTAACAAATAAGAGGGACTCAAAACGCGTCCCTCTTAGCTGCTTTTTGATCTCCTGAGCTGCGTTCAACGGCACTGAAGCTGGGACCATTTGTTATAGCCAGGGGCGCTGGGAACCGGCAAGATGGGGGCGCGCCATGAAAATCTGACTGTCAATGTGCCCTCCTCAATTTATTAAGTGGCCCTCAGAGCACAGAGCCAGGATTTTGACCCTGATAATACAAAGCCTAGGGGGGAAATGGCATAGAGAAGCAAGCTCCACATCCTGTTGTGCTGCGGTCAAAATGAGATGCTAATTAATTACCATTGGCATCTTTAGCAATGCTTGTCAGCTCCTATTTGGTGTATCAATCTGTTGTGGGATCAAACTGAGGCATGCAAGGCCTTCGCTGGTTCCTGTAGCTGATGTAGTCCCCCCCTTGGGTCACGTAACCAAATGTAGTGACTGTAACCCTGTGCTTAATAAGAAGAAGTTTTACTGCCCCACAGCACAAAATCACCATAATCAATCTGATCGCATTATGGATCAATAGCAATGAATCAACCAGCTGCTGAGATCTGTCGCTCCAGACTCTGGCCTGGGTCTCAGAAACTTGCCAGTTACCAGATGCTTCTACAACGACTGGAGGTCTTGGATGAACTGCATTATGGGTAATGAGTTCACTTAATCTACAGATTCAAGGATCATGCAGATGCTTTATGGACAGACGATTGCTTTTCTCTAAATTACAATTAACTGTAAATAATTTTCATTTATCCTGATGACAACAACAACAATAAATTGATTGAGTATCCAATACAAATGCGTGTAATATAGTATTTATCTTTCATGAGACAGAAAATTAGGTTGATGCCCCTGAGGATATGCCTTCTGTAATGGCTTCCACTGCATATAAAACCAACACAAGATAGAGAGAAATTGTACAAAATTAATCAAACAGGTTGACCAGGTTCCTGCTTCATCAAGAGGCCAACATCGGCAGCAACAGTCATTAACCAGAGATAATAAGCACAAGGTCAGGAGATTTCTGAATTATCTCCCCTTCTCCCCACTGTTCTGTCAGACTCCTATGAAGTTGTGTTCGAGAGCAGGCTCACGTTAATCAGTGCTTTAATTGCCACTTGCCTCAGAGTGTGTGGGGAATAAGGCCAATTTATCCAAGTCTCTCCTTCAGGAGGTTGCAGACAGGTTCTTGGAAAGAGAGAGGTCTGTCAGTGTGGATTACTGTCACAGGCAGGGGTCGGCTTTTTACAGCTTCAGAAACCGTCAAACGATGATTGTTTCAAGAAAGTCGAAGTCTCGACGTGTCGAGAGTTACATGCGCAACGTTTGATTTTGTGCCACTCCTTTGGATATCAGCATTGTAAGACTTATTCACAACTGCTGTAACTGATGCTGTAAAAACAAAGGAAGGGAGTTGCATCAGAAGGTTAGAGGTAGAAGGAGTGAAATTAGTTCTGGATAAATACTGACAACACCAGCAGCATCGATGTGACTGGTTAAAGGTTGTTGCAACAACAATGGTTTAATGAAATCTGCATAACTGTAGTAACCAGTCAGTGTTGGGCTGTCGTGATGAAGTTGAACAGATAAACATAGAATAACAAACAGATGCTACACAGTGCATTGCTCTTGATTTCTCCAATTCCTTTTTTCTAACGTACAGTGCATCACTGAATTCACATGACTCTTACGCACATGTGTACTTTCTCATTTCGGCTTTGGACACAAATAACAGAATCACGGTCAGGCTCGAGTGTGTAAATAACGGTGCAAATATTTCATACTAAAGCGCTCTATTTTTAATTTGCAAAATCGTAAAATAAAGAAATTGTCCCGGCAGTCAAAACGAGACTATTTTTGCTCATTTGAAGGCCTGAGGTCAGAATGCACTGCGTGTTGTGGAGGCTTTTCATGCCAATTTGAGCCTTTAGTTTGGTCTGTTTAACCAGTAAATTTTTAAGACGGATGGAAACGGACTCAAAGTATAAAAATACACGTTTGGTCCTTGAGGCCGGTTTAAATACAGTAGCTGTATTGATTTAGAGGAAAAGTGAAATGAAAGTGGTGTAGACGGCGTGTAAGACAGGATGTTGCGGGAGCAGCAGTGGCCGTAGCTGAAGCAGAATCAGTACTGTTCATGACGACAGCAGCTGAAGCGGCGGTATTTTGTCACAGTCGTCGTCGGAGCGTATTTGTGCCACTCTTGGCATAAACAGTTGTTTACTGTACGCGCAGACATTGTGCCCCTAATTTAGCTCCAGCGGTAAATATTAAAATGAAAATAGTGTAAATATTTAATTACACTTCCTCGTGCCGTCGCTTCATATTTATCTCATTTAAACAATGTCTGTGTAGAACAATGCTATTGGTTTAGCATCCCGTCCTAATATTATTACATTATCCAGTGAGTGCAAACTGTGCATCCCTTTAATAACTTCATGTCAACATGATTAATGGACATTGCCTAATAAATTTCCTGTAATTAAGTGTCCACCTGCAGCTTGCCTGGAATCAATTACCTTTTTGTTTATGCAATTTCCTCGAGGTATTTAGTTATGTGCTTCCATTATGGAGTTGTAAGATAATATCTGCTTATTCTGCTAATTCCCGCGTTACCTTATGTGACATAGAGGGCTCAAGGCCCGAAGCAAAGAGGAGGGTAGAGCAGATGGATGGCAGTGAAAGCAGCGCTCATACTTCATGGCTTTAATGACTGATGTTTGCTGTTTGGTGGAAGTTAATAGAAAGTCTGAATAACAATGCCTGTTAGTTTTACAGTCTGTCGTCACATTACGCAATCGCAGAGGCTAAACAGCTCTTCGGGATCAGAACACGTATTACGATGAACATTCGGTACATGTTCAGAGAGATAAGAGATGATATTGATTATCAAATTATGACCAGAGGGTTGCCAGTTACCATCTGAACACCAGATGGGAAAATGTGTTCCAACTTCACCATCAGAAGTTGTTTAACTCTGTAAATGCAAACCAAACACACACACACACACACACACACACACATGCAGACAATTGTTCTGGCTTCAGGTATTTCTAAAGGGGCATCCCCTAATTTTGCACATAAAGGAGGAGGTTTTTTTTTTCAGAGAAAATAACCCCGCTGGTGTGATCATGACGTAACTAGTGCGATGACAGAAGAGCTTTTGGAGATCACAGTTTTGAATAGAGAATCGAGATGTGATAATTAATGGGAAAGTTGGCTCTAAAGGTTTTTGGATTTTTTTGGGGATTTGTTGACCTCAGGATTTCTCAATCCGTCTTTCGCAAGAGTGTCTTCTTTAAGAAAATCCAATGCTGGATTGCTCAAAATGTAGGCGACCCATTTGCCTCTCAAAAAAAAAAGCCACAACCAAGCGAATAAATGAGACAATTAATTATCTTGCAGTACTGTGAGCCACACAGCAACGCGGTGGCTTCGTGCTTGGCGCTGGTAGTGTTAAGCCCAATGTATACTTCTGCGTAAAGTGCTCTAGGCAGGTTACGGAGACCCCTCTACGTTGCCGGAGAGTCTTTCCGTCGTCTCCGGGTGCACAAAATATTTTGTGTGTCCGTCACTCCATCAAGGGACAACGGAGACGGCAAGGGCTGCGATTGGTCCTCAGGACAGGCCGAGATTAAGCTGCTCTGTGCCGGCCACTGTGCGCACCGAGGGTCCACAGAGGCGGAGCTGATCACCGCCGACAACGTCGCTGCCAAACTATAAATACGTTATATCTTAATACACAAACCACATGTTTAGACTATAAATGGCCAATTTTTCACCTCAAATGATCTTAAAACTGCGTTCCGGGACACAGAAGATTTTTTTTTCAGATGCGAAACGGCCACTGTTTCAATGTTATTCAGCGGCAACAACAACAACAGTCTTTCTCTCTCAGACGCCATTGCTTCCACTCTAGCAAGAAGCACAACAACCTTGCGTAGCGACCCCTACTGATCGGAAGGAAAATTGCAGTGCGTATCCGGCACCACGACAGAGAACTCGAGGGGTCTCCGTGGTTACGCAGTTGGATAACGCATTACGCAGTCGCAGTGGCCCTTAGTTAGCACTGTTGCCTCACAGCATGAAGGTTCTGGGTTCAATTCTCCCCATGTCTACGTGGGTTAGACACGTTTGGTTAGGTTGGTCCGTGGTGGCGCACTCGTAGCAGCTCCGATCAACCCTCCAATTGACAATGACAATAAAGATCCTTACCCTCCACCGAAGCTACTTATTTTACATTGACAAGTGCAAAAGGCAACAATCGATAATCCACCGTCATACAACTCTGACAATATGAGCTTTCCTGACCGACTCCACCTAAAACAAAATGTGAATATTTACACAGCAAAACCGTTTGGCTGCATCAGACAGTCATGAAATCAAATGACTCATTAGTGCAACAAGGGTGACCTTTTCATAAGGGCGGTGACATGTGTGGAAGGTCACCATGGTTAAATGGCACACCCCTGAGTGACTGTCAATCAAACGAATGCCACCGTGTTGCCTTCCTGTCATCAGCAAGCAAATATTATGCAAGCACGCTGGGTAAAATGAACCTTCCACGGGTCTTGTGTGGCGCTGCTTGAGCGGCTTCCAGATTTCTCAGAAAGAACAGTTATTTGAAATGTCTGGATTTTAATAATGGTCAGCAGTGAATTTAAATGGACCAAACTAGTTCCCCAACCACCTGTAAAGACAGCAGTCTTTACAGGTGGCAAAACGATTCAGGCAACGGCTCAATTTTCTGCCACTTTCTGAGGTATCCAGGTCTGACATTACTTTAGCTCTGCTTCAGGATTCATCAAAAAGTAAGGGGAAGGTGTGAGATTAGAAATTGTCTTTTTGCTGTTTAGCATTAGTGGCTTCATGCCCCGACAAGAAGAGACTGCGGGCACTTGAGGTGAGTCTGTGCGGGAAATCAGTTTAGAAATTACTGTTGGTAGGAATAAGTGTGGCACGCATGAATGAGAAATAGATGTCAGTGTGCATTTCAGCAGCCAATCACTTGAGTAGGGCTCTCCAGGAACACAAGTGAGAAGTGGGCAAATAATTGGACTCCCTGTGTTCTGTTAAAATATGTGTATCGGTAAAGGCAGCCAGGGAAGGTGTACTTCAGTCCGCAGAACACAGCAGATTTGATAAATATGAGAAGGGAGGCACTTGTGGCTTTCAATCCAGTTTTTTTTTTACCCCAAAGGGAAGAAAAGGTTGCCGCTCGAATAAATTCATTCATCATACGGCAAAGTATTTATCGCATGTCAATCAGCATCATAACTAAGTATAGGACTGATTCGGGTTCAGCGTAAATGCAATTTATAATGGGGTATAATCAGAAAATCTAGTATGCAAAGAACACATGGAAAGACTGAACCAGAAAACAGGAACGAGCACATGCATCTACGTAATAATGAACCTATGCAACTTGTGATTTATGTCATTTGCAGGAATGAAAGCTGGGAAAATATAAGATCAATATACGATTGGTCAAGAAAAAGTCAGTGTGTGTAATTAAGCACAAAAGTAAAGAAAATATTCATATATAATACTTAAAACCAATTATTCCTCTGAAGTGAGGATGAGGTTATAGAAGTTGATGATAAAATAGGTTTAATACTTTCAGATTTGTGGTAAAAGACGTTGCTTTTAATTCTGCACATTTGGGACCAAACACCCCCCCATAAGAAACAGCCTACATATGTCACTTTGTCTGCACTGCGTGTTCAGTAATTATGTTTTTCCAGATTTCCCGGTGAAGTTAAAGAAAACCTGACACCCTTCAAGTCTGATAGGCAGCATTTAATTGGTTCAAATATAAGTGCCAGAAATAGAGTCAGTGGGCAGCGAGCATTACATAAGTGTAATTTAGTTTGTTCTGGGTCAGCGGGTCTCGGCTCTCCGACAGTGGCAACATTAAAAAATGTGACAATTCTTGTTAAACACAGTGTGAACAATGCAGATCAGCAAGCACAGGACTCAGCCTGGAGGTTCGAGACGGTTTTTCTATCAGGGATCAACCAATTACACTTTATAATATTCTCTTCTATGAACAATCATGTTAAGCAGCAGTTTTACCTTCCGCCCGCCATTAAAACAGATAAAAACAGAACGACGGGATGTTTTTGCCTATGAAATTTGATCCAACAAATTGTTTGAGCGGGGTGATAATACAAAAATGTTTTATAGACAGTGTCTACATACTGTATGTGTATGACTACACATGTATGACTTTTATTGATTACATTTTAATATGTTTAATGCTGTTTTATCTGTATTCATTGTTCTTGTGCTTTAATTGGTTATCACCATATTGCCATTACTTTATACTTTTTTTTAACTACACATTATCCTACATTTTCTGCTTATCTTAACCATAAAAGGGCCACAAAAGTTCCTGTGAGTACGTGCTTTTGCAGTTATTTACAATTTACTGCATCTTAAAATAGCGTATTAACAATTTAAAATGAAGAAACCCCACTGTACAGATTTTGCGTGTTAAATAATAATTTAAGAAAAAAAAACAGTAAAAAAATTGTGCTTTTTTGTAAAAAAAAAAATGGAAACTATGTCCAGGGGTTTTTCTCACTGACAAAGAAGCCGATTCGCTGGCTTCATGCAACAACGGGAGTGAAATTACCGTAATAACCACACGTTGGCTTTGACGTGCAACTTCTTAGCTTTCAGAAACCGTTGGAATTTGTTCAGATACCACAAACACTTGCGTGAATGCCTCGTCTGTGATACGCTTGGTGTTAAAGGGTTAAGGGGCATTTTTTTGTCATTATTAAGAGAAGTTTTGGATTTTGGAGACTGAGTCAGGACTGATGAGTTTCTATCTTTTTATGCTTAAGATTTATGTGCACGTTGTGTGCGTGAAATTAAGTTGTGATGGCCATCAAACCTTTTGAAAAGGGCTGGTTTACCCATTTGAAATTATATAACATGCTCCCATGCGATTAAAAAAATACTTTTTTCGTCAGGTGTGGAGTGAAACCTCATAAAGAGGGGTCGCTGTTGCAGCAGCAGCAGCAGATCAATGCCAACCATTTAGGAAAAACATGGTTCACAGTTATATAATGTTTGAGTGCCCACATATGTTTCATATATCATAGTGTTTGGCCTCAGAAAAAGCTATTTAAAGGAAAACTCCACGCTGTACGACGACTCCCACATGTTATTTCTGAAATACCGTCCTCCTCGGCTCTAATTAGTAAATGTGAGGCAGCCTGTCGTCGAGCCGAACGGCAGAGAGACGCACTGCGGTGATGATGTCATGTACAGACGGATCCTGGAGCTGCTCCTCAGACGGTGAATAATGGAACAACTGCTGGATGTGGGGACGTTTTCTGATTCACAGCTGGAAGCCGGACATTCAAATGAAACTCATTCGGATGAAACATCTCCGACAGAAACTCCCACAGAGTCAGTCGTAGATACCTCAGTGTCAGTGCTGTGACTCTTCAGTCTAAGACTGGAAGCACTGGTTTTCACTTTAAGGGGATGGCGTCTCTCCGTTTGGTCGCGTCTTCACTGTCAGAGAATATAATGGAAACAGTTCACTGGAGCTGACATTAAACCAAATTTGAACTTTCGCTGCACGTCATCATGCCCCCTTAAACCAGTCCTAAACTTTCTGCCTTCAGAATTACGCATAGGTTTGCAAAAGGACCATCATTGGATATCCATATGTTCTGATCTGTGTGAATGCACCGGATACCGAATACCAGATGGAACCAATTATGGCGAGGTTTTTAACTGTGCATGAGCTGGAAAACAAAGGTGAATGCTCTAACTGATCTTCCTCTGCACGCATGTCACCTTTTTTTTTATTTGATACTGTGCAGACTTGGAATACACAGATTCATATTCACCCACCGAATGACAAAAGGGGAAGACGCAGCTGCCGTCGAGGAAACGTACGACTCTACAGTTTACGGGTTGCATTCGAGATAAAACAACAAGCCTAATGCCTGCTGTGTTTTCTGAATGTTGAACACAAAGGTGGCAGCAATGAGGCACAGACTGGTTCAATTAAAAAAGTGACTGTTTATCATGTATTTATCCATCAGAAAACAATTGGATGTTATGATTGCAATTTGCCTGATTAATGAGTTGATTAAGACTGTTAAATGTTTACAAAGGGGTTGAAACACGCTCTGCAAATATTTTCAGAAAACAGGACGTTGCGCCCCGTCACAGCCGTCTGTAAACTTTAATTAAGCACAAAACCATTCAGAGCCCCCCCTCTTCCTCCTCCTCCTCCTCCCCTTCCCGTGGGATTCATTATTCCCACCTAAATCTGCATTTTTAATTATTTTAATTTGAGATAACAATTGTAAATTCCACCAGCAATTATTTACTTCTTAAAATTCACAAAGAGAGCTGTTGGGGGAAAAAAAAAAACTTCCATGAAAGGTGCAGCAGGCTGAGGTAGGCCTGTCAATGAAG